>NW_027138455.1:22500-32500 GCF_035084215.1 Heptranchias perlo
GGACCTCTGTTAGACAACACAGGTGGACTTCTCGGCCTCACAAGAGAGCAATACGCCAGCGGAGTGAACAGGAGAGTCGTGCCGACAAAACCCACTGACTTTTAAAACTGTCCGTCTGCCACTTGGGACAGAGAGAGGAACCTGACGAGCCTGAACACCAGCCTTGGCTGGACCGCTCGGGCCCTCCCATGTCGGACGCGAGTCGCCAAATCGATCGGAAGAGAGTACCGATTCCTCTCAAAAAGTCTGCGTGCCCGTTATTATAAAAGCAGCCCACCGGCCGCGGTGCCTTGCCCACAAACACACTTGGTGTCTGGGGTGATTCAGAGCCGCCGCGGCTCGAAAGTGTCAACCTGTTTTAAAAGTCATCGCTATGCCGGCACAGGTGACTTTCAAGTTAAAGAGTTCTCTTTATTGGCTTTCAAAAAAATCTGCAAAGTGTCACAGAGATTTTGAGAAACTCTTTTTTTTCTTTATATTATTATAATATAATATAATGTGTATATGTTTTCGAAAAGCATCCACCAGCAATCCATGGTGAGCCTCTCTCTGCTGGCAAGCTCCTCCTGCCTGAGCCCGACGCTGTCGAGGCTCAACACGATTTCAGACTGACAAAGAGTTCGAAAATTGCCGCCTGATGTAGCTTTAAATGCTGACAGGTGACTTCCGAGTGCTCTTGTAAAGGTCTCCGCTTTGAAATTGAGAGCCTTTTGCCAAGTGTCACTTTTTCAGGCACTCTTAAAGTGCACCTGGGCTGTCAGAGAAAGCTCTGAAAATCGTGTTCTCGAAAATCTCCGGGTACCCGACCAATCCCTAGGTGCCCGAATGACAAGTGTCAATTCGGCAGGACGGCCTCCCACCTCCGGCCGCAGATGCGTCACTAAATCCCCGCAACGGGGGCTTTCTCATTTCGGCATAGGGGCTTCCGCGGCCAACTCATTAACCTGTGCTCGGACTTTTTGTGCCACAAGTGCAAGGGACCGTTTGCCGGCAGCTACTCGCACCCCCCCGCCCAGGGGGGGAATCCTCTGACCGGAGATCCGAAACGCCGGCCGAATCCATCCCCGTCGGACTTCCGAAGGGGTTCCCTCGACCGACTGACTTCCGAACTCCTTTCTGGGCTTAAACGGGTGGAATTCGGACCCTCTCGCAAGGGAGCCGAAGCCCGCCAGCCCCGGGAGGCCTCGGGGCCGCCGTTTTCAAGCCCGACCAAAAAACCCGAAAAATGGGGAAAAATGGGAAAAATTCCCACTCCCAAAAGGCTTAAAAGTCGGTTGGGCGGCAGCCCGGGTCGGTCTCTGCAGACCTGGAGGCGCTGGACACAAGTCTGGTAAACAGGCTAAGTCTCGACATGCCACCTCTTACTATCCTGCAGGTACCCCGCCAATCCCCCCGGAACCGGCTGGCAATTGGCGAATCAGCGGGACGAATTTGAATTCGTGACCGACTTTCTGACACCGAATCGCCGCAAACGCGTTTCGATTTTTCGGCTTCGGTACCTCCCATCAGACTTTGACTGGCCATATCTCCGGACTCACGTGTCGCAGCCGGGACCTTCAGGCACCGTTCGACGCGTCTACCCCTGCCCCGTCGAATGGCGCCCCTCGCGGTGTGGTCCGATTTCCGCATTTTGGTCAGATTTGCCTCCAAAATTTTCAGATTGAGTTGACGAATGCCCCCTACGGGGTAACCTCTTGCCCTTTCGGACCTGGTCCCTGTGACTTAATTTCCGCCTTTTGCTCAATCGTTTCCCCATTTATAATTAATTTTAAAAATCGGGTTACTCAGTTCTGGTTTACCAGTTCCCTCTTCGGACTTAGTTTTTGGTTAATCATTTCCGGTTCACCAGTTCCCGTTTTGGACTTAGTCTCTGCGGGCCGTTTCTCATCTTTTGGTTCATCAGTTCCCCTCTTTTAATAATTTTTTGGCTGCTTTCGTTTGATCATTTCCCTGCCTTCTGGGTAACTTTTCCACCTTAGGACTTCATCGCCGCACATTGTTTTCGACTTCTGGTTGATCATTTCACCCCTTTTAATCATTTTTGTAACTTTTGGTTAACCATTTCACCCAGCTTCTGGTTAACCATTTCCCCTTTGGGACTTAGTCTGTGAGCATTCTTTTGGGATTCTGGTTAACCATTTGCCAATTTTTAAAAAATGTTGCCACTTTTGTTTAATGCTTTCTGGTCAACCTTTCCCTCTTTCAGACTTCACCGCGGCACATTGCTTCAGCCTCCTGGTTAATCATTTCACCCCTTTTAATCATTTTTGCAACTTTTGGTTAACCATTTCCCCCAGCTTCTGGTTAACCATTTCCCCTTTGGGACTTGGTCTCTGAGCATTCTTTTGGGATTCTGGTTAACCATTTGCCACTTTTTAAAAAATGTTGCCGCTTTTGTTTAATGCTTTCCCTGCTTTCTGGTCAACCTTTTCCCCTTTAGGACTTCACCGCGGCACATTGCTTTAGCCTCCTGGTTAATCATTTCACCCCTTTTAATCATTTTTGCAACTTTTGGTTAACCATTTCCCCCAGCTTCTGGTTAACCATTTCCCCTTTGGGACTTAGTCTCTGAGCATTCTTTTGGGATTCTGGTTAACCATTTGCCAATTATTTTAAAATGTTGCCACTTTTGTTTAATGCTTTCTGGTCAACCTTTCCCTCTTTCAGACTTCACCGCGGCACATTGCTTTAGCCTCCTGGTTAATCATTTCACCCCTTTTAATCATTTTTGCAACTTTTGGTTAACCATTTCCCCCAGCTTCTGGTTAACCATTTCCCCTTTGGGACTTAGTCTCTGAGCATTCTTTTGGGATTCTGGTTAATCATTTGCCACTTTTTTAAAAATGTTGCCGCTTTTGTTTAATGCTTTCCCTGCTTTGTGGTCAACCTTTTCCCCTTTAGGACTTCACCGCGGCACATTGCTTCAGCCTCCTGGTTAATCATTTCACCCCTTTTAATCATTTTTGCAACTTTTGGTTAACCATTTCCCCCTGCTTCTGGTTAACCATTTCCCCTTTGGGACTTAGTCTCTGAGCATTCTTTTGGGATTCTGGTTAATCATTTGCCAATTTTTAAAAAATGTTGCCGCTTTTGTTTAATGCTTTCCCTGCTTTGTGGTCAACCTTTTCCCCTTTAGGACTTCACCGCGGCACATTGCTTCAGCCTCCTGGTTAATCATTTCACCCCTTTTAATCATTTTTGCAACTTTTGGTTAACCATTTCCCCCAGCTTCTGGTTAACCATTTCCCCTTTGGGACTTAGTCTCTGAGCATTCTTTTGGGATTCTGGTTAACCATTTGCCACTTTTTAAAAAATGTTGCCGCTTTTGTTTAATCGTTTCCCTGCTTTCTGGTCAACCTTTTCCCCTTTCAGACTTCATCGCCGAGCATTGTTGTCGACTTCTGGTTAATCATTTTTCCCCTTTAAATCTTTTTTTGCCACTTTTGGTTAACCATTTCACCCAGCTTCTGGTTAACCATTTGCCCCATTATACTGAATTTTTCCGCTTTGGTTTAATCATTTCCCTGCTTTCTTGTCAACCTTTTACCCTTTAGGACTTCACCGCGGCACATTGCTTCAGCCTCCTGGTTAATCATTTCTCCCCTTTTAATCCTTTTTCCCACTTTTGGTTCACCAGTTCACCCAGCTTCTGGTTCACCATTTCCCCTTTGGGACTTAAGTCTCTGAGCATTCTTTTGGGATTCTGGTTAACCATTTGCCACTTTTTAAAAAATGTTGCCGCTTTTGTTTAATGCTTTCCCTGCTTTCTGGTCAACCTTTTCCCCTTTAGGACTTCACCGCGGCACATTGCTTTAGCCTCCTGGTTAATCATTTCACCCCTTTTAATCCTTTTTCCCACTTTGGGTTGGACAGTTCACCCAGCTACTGGTTAACCATTTCCCCTTTGGGACTTAAGTCTCTGAGCATTCTTTTGTGATTCTGGTTCACCATTTGTCCCTTTTTAAAAGATATTGCTGCTTTTGATTAAACCTTTCCCTGCTTTGCGGTCGACCTATTCCTCTTTCAGACTTCATCGCCGCACCTTGTTTTCGACATCTGGTTCAACATTTCTCCCCTTTTAATCCTTTTTCCCACTTTTGGTTAAGCAGTTCACCCAGCTTCTGGTTCACCATTTGCCCCTTTTTACTGAATTTTTCTGCTTTTGTTTAATCATTTCCCTGCTTTGCGGTCGACCTATTCCTCTTTCAGACTTCATCGCCGCGCATTGTTTTCGACATCTGGTTAAACATTTCTCCCCTTTTAATCCTTTTTCCCACTTTTGGTTAAGCAGTTCACCCAACTTCTGGTTAACCATTTGCCCCTTCTTACTGAATTTTTCCGCTTTTGTTTAATCATTTCCCTGCTTTATGGTCAACCTTTTCCCCTTTAGGACTTCGCCGCCGCACTTTGCTTTCGCCTTCTGGTTAATCATTTCACAACATTTTAATCCTTTTTCCCACTTTTGGTTAAACAGTTCACCCAGCTTCTGGTTAACCATTTGCCCCTTTGGGACTTAAGTCTCTGAGCATTCTTTTGGGATTCTGGTTCACCATTTGTCCCTTTTTAAAAGATATTGCTGCTTCTGTTTAATCCTTTCCCTGCTTTGCGGTCAACCTTTTCCTCTTTCAGACTTCATCGCCGCGCATTGTTTTCGACATCTGGTTCAACATTTCTCCCCTTTTAATCCTCTTTCCCACTTTTGGTTAAGCAGTTCACCCAACTTCTGGTTCACCACTTGCCCCTTTTTACTGAATTTTTCTGCTTTTGTTTAATCATTTCCCTGCTTTCCGGTCAACCTTTCCCTCTTTCAGACTTAATCGCCGCACATTGTTGTCGACTTCTGGTTGATCAGTTCACCCCTTTTTTATCCTTTTTCCCACTTTGGGTTAAGCAGTTCACCCAGCTACTGGTTAACCATTTCCCCTTTGGGACTTAAGTCTCTGAGCATTCTTTTGGGATTCTGGTAAACCATTTGTCCCTTTTTAAAAAATGCTGCTGCTTTTGTTTAATGCTTGCCCTGCTTTGCGGTCGATCATTTCACCCCTTTTAATCCATTTTTGCCACTTTGGGTTAAACAGTTCACACAACTTCTGGTTCACCATTTCACATTTTGGAACTTTTATTCCCACCATTACTTTGGGCTTCTGGTTCATCATTTCACGCTGTTTTACAAATCTTTGCCGCTTCACTTTTAATCCACAAACCGGGGCTCGCTTTCGGGTGTTGGGGGGGGGGGGGGGGGTAGCGGGTTTGGGCCGGGCACTCCACATCCCGGTGTGCGACCGGGTTCGTTCTGGTACCGCTCGGTGCCCCTCGTCCTGCTCTTGCCGCGGAAGCAAACCAGACGACCGTCGGTCTCACGCCCGAGGGGAGAGGAGGCGGAAAGCGGTTTGCAGCCTTTCGCTGTACCTCCGGCGGGCAGCGCCGCACCTCCGAGTGCTCGGTACCGTTCGCTGCGCCTCGTCCGGCCGCACGCAGCGAGCCAAACCCGGAGGAAATCGGCCTGTGCCTTCTCGAGATATGGGCCTCCGGGTGGGACGGACAAACCGGGGCCCCGAGCTCGCTTTCGGCGGCCCGGCACTCGACTTCCCGGTGTCCGAACGTGATCCTTCCGGTACCCTTCGGTGCCCCTTGCCCGACTCCAGCTCCCGTGCTGAAGCGGAGTCGGTCGGCCTGACGGCCGCCGAGTTAGCCAGCGGAAAGCGCGTGCGCAGCCTTTCGCTTGCAGCTCCGGCGGGCAGCGCCGCACCTCCGGCTGCTCAGTGCCGTCCGCTGCTCCCCTTCCGGCTGCACGCAGCGAACCATACCCGGAGGAAATCGGCCTCGGCCTTCCGGAGATATGGGCCTGCGAGTGGGACCAATAAATCGGTGCACATTTCCGGCTCGGTTTCCGGCCTCGGCACTATCAGTTCACGCCGTCCGACCGACGTCGTTCTGGCACGGTTCCGTTGCTCCTTGATCCGGTCCAGCCACGGTAATCAGCCGAAGATGGTGGGGGGGGGGACACATTGCCCGCCGAGTTAGCCGGAGGAAATCGGCCTCGGACTTCCTCAGATATCAGCCTCCGGGTGGGACAGACAAACCGGGGACCCGAGCACGCTTTCGGCGGCCCGCTGGTCGACTTCCCGGTGTGCGACCGGGTTCGTTCCGGTACCGTTCGCTGCCCCTCGTCCTGCTCTAGCCGCGGAGACAAACCCGACGACCGTCGGTCTCACGCCCGCGGAGGGAGGTGGCGGAAAGTGGTTTGCAGCCTTTCGCTGTACCTCCGGCGGGCAGCGCCCGACCTCCGAGTGCTCGGTACCGTCCGCTGCGCCTGGTCCTGCCGCACACAACGAGCCATACCCGGTGGAAATCGGCCTGTGCCTTCCAGAGATATGGGCCTCCGGGTGGGACGGACAAACCGGGGCCCCGTGCTCGCTTTCGGCGGCCCGCTAGTCGACTTCCCGGTGTGCGACCGGGTTCCTTCCGGTACCGTTCGCTGCCCCTCGTCCTGCTCTAGCCGCGGAAACAAACCCGACGACCGTCGGTCTCACGCCCGCGGAGGGAGGCGGCGGAAAGTGGTTTGCAGCCTTTCGCTGTACCTCCGGCGGGCAGCGCCCGACCTCCGAGTGCTCGGTACCGTCCGCTGCGCCTGGTCCGGCCGCACGCAACGAGCCATACCCGGAGGAAATCGGCCTGTGCCTTCCGGAGATATGGGCCTCCGGGTGGGACGGACAAACCGGGACCCCGTGCTCGCTTTCGGCGGCCCGGCACTCGACTTCCCGGTGTGCGAACGTCATCCTTCCGGTACCCAACCGTGCCCCTTGCCCCACTCTAGCTCCGGTGCTAAAGCGGAGTCGGTCGGTCTCACGGACGCCGAGTTACCAGGCGGAAAGCGGTGCGCAGCCTTTCGCTGTCACTCCGGCGGGCTGCACCGCATCTCCGAGTGCTCGGTACCGTACGCTGCGCCGCCTCCTGCCGCACGCAACGAGCCAGACCCGGAGGAAATCGGCCTCGGCGTTCCGGAGTTATCCGCCTCCGAGTGGGCCTGACCAAGCGGGGTGAACTGGAAATCATTAACCAACGTACTTCCAGGTTTTCACCCGCAGAGGGCAGCACTCTCTTCTCCGTTTTAAACTGGGCCGACCCGGCTCCGTTTCGAGACCCGGCACTCGACTTCCCGGTGTGCGACCGGGTTCGTTCCGGTACCGTTCGCTGCCCCTCGTCCTGCTCTAGCCGCGGAACCAAACCCGACGACCGTCGGTCTCACGCCCGCGGAGGGAGGCGGCGGAAAGTGGTTTGCAGCCTTTCGCTGTACCTCCGGCGGGCAGCGCCCGACCTCCGAGTGCTCGGTACCGTCCGCTGCGCCTGGTCCTGCCGCACACAACGAGCCATACCCGGTGGAAATCGGCCTGTGCCTTCCAGAGATATGGGCCTCCGGGTGGGACGGACAAACCGGGGCCCCGTGCTCGCTTTCGGCGGCCCGCTAGTCGACTTCCCGGTGTGCGACCGGGTTCGTTCCGGTACCGTTCGCTGCCCCTCGTCCTGCTCTAGCCGGGGAAACAAACCCGACGACCGTCGGTCTCACGCCCGCGGAGGGAGGCGGCGGAAAGTGGTTTGCAGCCTTTCGCTGTACCTCCGGCGGGCAGCGCCCGACCTCCGAGTGCTCGGTACCATCCGCTGCGCCTGGTCCGGCCGCACACAACGAGCCATACCCGGTGGAAATCGGCCTGTGCCTTCCGGAGATATGGGCCTCCGGGTGGGACGGACAAACCGGGGCCCCGAGCGGTGGCACCCTGCTCGCTTTCGGCGGCCCGGCACTCGACTTCCCGGTGTGCGAACGTCATCGTTCCGGTACCCTTCGGTGCCCCTTGCCCCACTCTAGCTCCGGTGCTAAAGCGGAGTCGGTCGGTCTCACGGACGCCGAGTTAGCAGGCGGAAAGCGGTGCGCAGCCTTTCGCTGTCACTCCGGCGGGCAGCACCGCACCTCCGAGTGCTCGGTACCGTACGCTGCGCCGCCTCCTGCCGCACGCAACGAGCCATACCCGCAGGAAATCGGCCTCGGCGTTCCGGAGTTATCCGCCTCCGAGTGGGCCTGACCAAGCGGGGTGAACTGGAAATCATTAACCAACGTACTTCCAGGTTTTCACCCGCAGAGGGCAGCACTCTCTTCTCCGTTTTAAACTGGGCCGACCCGGCTCCGTTTCGAGACCCGGCACTCGACTTCCCGGTGTGCGACCGGGTTCGTTCCGGTACCGTTCGCTGCCCCTCGTCCTGCTCGAGCCGCGGAACCAAACCCGATGACCGTCGGTCTCACGCCCGCGGAGGGTGGCGGCGGAAAGTGGTTTGCAGCCTTTCGCTGTACCTCCGGCGGGCAGCGCCGGACCTCCGAGTGCTCGGTACCGTCCGCTGCGCCTGGTCCGGCCGCACACAACGAGCCATACCCGGAGGAAATCGGCCTGTGCCTTCCGGAGATATGGGCCTCCGGGTGGGACGGACAAACCGGGGCCCCGAGCGGTGGCACCCTACTCGCTTTCAGCGGCCCGGCACTCGACTTCCCGGTGTGCGAACGTGATCGTTCCGGTACCCAACGGTGCCCCTTGCCCCACTCTAGCTCCGGCGGTAAAGCGGAGTCGGTCGGTCTCACAGACGCCGAGTTACCAGGCGGAAAGCGGTGCGCAGCCTTTCGCTGTCACTCCGGCGGGCAGCGCCGCACCTCCGAGTGCTCGGTACCGTCCGCTGCGCCTGGTCCGGCCGCACACAACGAGCCATACCCGGTGGAAATCGGCCTGTGCCTTCCGGAGATATGGGCCTCCGGGTGGGACGGACAAACCGGGGCCCCGAGCTCGCTTTCGGCGGCCCGCTAGTCGACTTCCCGGTGTGCGAACGTCATCCTTCCGGTACTCAACCGTGCCCCTTGCCCCACTCTAGCTCCGGCGGTAAAGCGGAGTCGGTCGGTCTCACGGACGCCGAGTTAGCAGGCGGAAAGCGGTGCGCAGCCTTTCGCTGTCACTCCGGCGGGCAGCATCGCACCTCCCAGTGCTCGGTACCGTCCGCTGCGCCTGGTCCGGCCGCACACAACGAGCCATACCCGGAGGAAATCGGCCTGTGCCTTCCGGAGATATGGGCCTCCGGGTGGGACGGACAAACCGGGGCCCCGAGCGGTGGCACCCTGCTCGCTTTCAGCGGCCCGTCACTCGACTTCCCGGTATGCGAACGTGATCGTTCCGGTACCCTTCGGTGCCCCTTGCCCCACTCTAGCTCCGGTGCTAAAGCGGAGTCGGTCGGTCTCACGGACGCCGAGTTACCAGGCGGAAAGCGGTGCGCAGCCTTTCGCTGTCACTCCGGCGGGCAGCACCGCATCTCCGAGTGCTCGGTACCGTACGCTGCGCCGCCTCCTGCCGCACGCAACGAGCCATACCCGGAGGAAATCGGCCTCGGCGTTCCGGAGTTATCCGCCTCCGAGTGGGCCTGACCAAGCGGGGTGAACTGGAAATCATTAACCAACGTACTTCCAGGTTTTCACCCGCAGAGGGCAGCACTCTATTCTCCGTTTTAAATTGGGCCGACCCGGCTCCGTTTCGAGACCCGGCACTCGACTTCCCGGTGTGCGAACGTGATCGTTCCGGTACCCAACCGTGCCCCTTGCCCCACTCTAGCTCCGGCGGTAAAGCGAAGTCGGTCGGTCTCACGGACGCCGAGTTAGCAGGCGGAAAGCGGTGCGCAGCCTTTCGCTGTCACTCCGGCGGGCAGCATCGCACCTCCCAGTGCTCGGTACCGTACGCTGCGCCTCCTCCTGCCGCACGCAACGAGCCATACCCGGAGGAAATCGGCCTCGGCCTTCCTGAGATATCAGCCTCCGAGTGGGCCCGAAGAGTCGGTGGCACCCTGCTCGCTTTCAGCGGCCCGGCACTCGACTTCCCCGTGTGCGAACGTCATCCTTCCGGTACTCAACCGTGCCCCTTGCCCCACTCTAGCTCCGGCGATAAAGCGGAGTCGGTCGGTCTCACGGACGCCGAGT
>NW_027138455.1:42500-47008 GCF_035084215.1 Heptranchias perlo
TACGAAGTCATGTACACGCTTGGGGTAAAGCTACAATGGGCCTTTGCAGCCACCGTCGGGCTGGGCACATGGCCTCCCCCCACCATGACGAGGGAGGTTGGCGCCGGTTCCAACCTGGGCTTGCAAGCGGTAATGCATGACAGACAGCCAGCAACAAACAAAAGTCGAAAGGAGCCCACCTTTTGCCAGGCACAGACCGTTAAGGTCACGGACACGCTTGGGTGGTTAAGCTACAGTGACCCTTTCTAGCCGCCTTCGTCGTGTCTGCTGGGCACACATGGCCTTCCCCCCCCTGCCCGTGACAGGGGAGAGGTTGGTGTGCCAGGTCCGACTGGAGTTTGCAAACCATAGCGTTCAAGATACATGCACACACTCAGCCCTCCAGCTCTAAAAGGGTGACGTGTTTTGGTGCTCAGTTGCTAGAGAAATCTCGTGTTCAGCTACCAGAACGGGACTTGCTGTGCACATTCCCGCTCCACTCGAGACGGCAGACACCCGGGCTCTGGAGCTTGAATCGGACCTCTGTTAGACAACACAGGTGGACTTCTCGGCCTCACAAGAGAGCAATACGCCAGCGGGTGAACAGGAGAGTCGTGCCGACAAAACCCACTGACTTTTAAAACTGTCCGTCTGCCACTTGGGACAGAGAGAGGAACCTGACGAGCCTGAACACCAGCCTTGGCTGGACCGCTCGGGCCCTCCCATGTCGGACGCGAGTCGCCAAATCGATCGGAAGAGAGTACCGATTCCTCTCAAAAAGTCTGCGTGCCCGTTATTATAAAAGCAGCCCACCGGCCGCGGTGCCTTGCCCACAAACACACTTGGTGTCTGGGGTGATTCAGAGCCGCCGCGGCTCGAAAGTGTCAACCTGTTTTAAAAGTCATCGCTATGCCGGCACAGGTGACTTTCAAGTTAAAGAGTTCTCTTTATTGGCTTTCAAAAAAATCTGCAAAGTGTCACAGAGATTTTGAGAAACTCTTTTTTTTCTTTATATTATTATAATATAATATAATGTGTATATGTTTTCGAAAAGCATCCACCAGCAATCCATGGTGAGCCTCTCTCTGCTGGCAAGCTCCTCCTGCCTGAGCCCGACGCTGTCGAGGCTCAACACGATTTCAGACTGACAAAGAGTTCGAAAATTGCCGCCTGATGTAGCTTTAAATGCTGACAGGTGACTTCCGAGTGCTCTTGTAAAGGTCTCCGCTTTGAAATTGAGAGCCTTTTGCCAAGTGTCACTTTTTCAGGCACTCTTAAAGTGCACCTGGGCTGTCAGAGAAAGCTCTGAAAATCGTGTTCTCGAAAATCTCCGGGTACCCGACCAATCCCTAGGTGCCCGAATGACAAGTGTCAATTCGGCAGGACGGCCTCCCACCTCCGGCCGCAGATGCGTCACTAAATCCCCGCAACGGGGGCTTTCTCATTTCGGCATAGGGGCTTCCGCGGCCAACTCATTAACCTGTGCTCGGACTTTTTGTGCCACAAGTGCAAGGGACCGTTTGCCGGCAGCTACTCGCACCCCCCCGCCCAGGGGGGGAATCCTCTGACCGGAGATCCGAAACGCCGGCCGAATCCATCCCCGTCGGACTTCCGAAGGGGTTCCCTCGACCGACTGACTTCCGAACTCCTTTCTGGGCTTAAACGGGTGGAATTCGGACCCTCTCGCAAGGGAGCCGAAGCCCGCCAGCCCCGGGAGGCCTCGGGGCCGCCGTTTTCAAGCCCGACCAAAAAACCCGAAAAATGGGGAAAAATGGGAAAAATTCCCACTCCCAAAAGGCTTAAAAGTCGGTTGGGCGGCAGCCCGGGTCGGTCTCTGCAGACCTGGAGGCGCTGGACACAAGTCTGGTAAACAGGCTAAGTCTCGACATGCCACCTCTTACTATCCTGCAGGTACCCCGCCAATCCCCCCGGAACCGGCTGGCAATTGGCGAATCAGCGGGACGAATTTGAATTCGTGACCGACTTTCTGACACCGAATCGCCGCAAACGCGTTTCGATTTTTCGGCTTCGGTACCTCCCATCAGACTTTGACTGGCCATATCTCCGGACTCACGTGTCGCAGCCGGGACCTTCAGGCACCGTTCGACGCGTCTACCCCTGCCCCGTCGAATGGCGCCCCTCGCGGTGTGGTCCGATTTCCGCATTTTGGTCAGATTTGCCTCCAAAATTTTCAGATTGAGTTGACGAATGCCCCCTACGGGGTAACCTCTTGCCCTTTCGGACCTGGTCCCTGTGACTTAATTTCCGCCTTTTGCTCAATCGTTTCCCCATTTATAATTAATTTTAAAAATCGGGTTACTCAGTTCTGGTTTACCAGTTCCCTCTTCGGACTTAGTTTTTGGTTAATCATTTCCGGTTCACCAGTTCCCGTTTTGGACTTAGTCTCTGCGGGCCGTTTCTCATCTTTTGGTTCATCAGTTCCCCTCTTTTAATAATTTTTTGGCTGCTTTCGTTTGATCATTTCCCTGCCTTCTGGGTAACTTTTCCACCTTAGGACTTCATCGCCGCACATTGTTTTCGACTTCTGGTTGATCATTTCACCCCTTTTAATCATTTTTGTAACTTTTGGTTAACCATTTCACCCAGCTTCTGGTTAACCATTTCCCCTTTGGGACTTAGTCTGTGAGCATTCTTTTGGGATTCTGGTTAACCATTTGCCAATTTTTAAAAAATGTTGCCACTTTTGTTTAATGCTTTCTGGTCAACCTTTCCCTCTTTCAGACTTCACCGCGGCACATTGCTTCAGCCTCCTGGTTAATCATTTCACCCCTTTTAATCATTTTTGCAACTTTTGGTTAACCATTTCCCCCAGCTTCTGGTTAACCATTTCCCCTTTGGGACTTGGTCTCTGAGCATTCTTTTGGGATTCTGGTTAACCATTTGCCACTTTTTAAAAAATGTTGCCGCTTTTGTTTAATGCTTTCCCTGCTTTCTGGTCAACCTTTTCCCCTTTAGGACTTCACCGCGGCACATTGCTTTAGCCTCCTGGTTAATCATTTCACCCCTTTTAATCATTTTTGCAACTTTTGGTTAACCATTTCCCCCAGCTTCTGGTTAACCATTTCCCCTTTGGGACTTAGTCTCTGATGGGATTCTGGTTAATCATTTGCCACTTTTTTAAAAATGTTGCCACTTTTGTTTAATGCTTTCTGGTCAACCTTTCCCTCTTTCAGACTTCACCGCGGCACATTGCTTCAGCCTCCTGGTTAATCATTTCACCCCTTTTAATCATTTTTGCAACTTTTGGTTAACCATTTCCCCCAGCTTCTGGTTAACCATTTCCCCTTTGGGACTTAGTCTCTGAGCATTCTTTTGGGATTCTGGTTAATCATTTGCCAATTTTTTAAAAATGTTGCCACTTTTGTTTAATGCTTTCTGGTCAACCTTTCCCTCTTTCAGACTTCACCGCGGCACATTGCTTTAGCCTCCTGGTTAATCATTTCACCCCTTTTAATCATTTTTGCAACTTTTGGTTAACCATTTCCCCCAGCTTCTGGTTAACCATTTCCCCTTTGGGACTTAGTCTCTGAGCATTCTTTTGGGATTCTGGTTAATCATTTGCCACTTTTTTAAAAATGTTGCCGCTTTTGTTTAATGCTTTCCCTGCTTTGTGGTCAACCTTTTCCCCTTTAGGACTTCACCGCGGCACATTGCTTCAGCCTCCTGGTTAATCATTTCACCCCTTTTAATCATTTTTGCAACTTTTGGTTAACCATTTCCCCCAGCTTCTGGTTAACCATTTCCCCTTTGGGACTTGGTCTCTGAGCATTCTTTTGGGATTCTGGTTAATCATTTGCCACTTTTTAAAAATGTTGCCGCTTTTGTTTAATGCTTTCCCTGCTTTCTGGTCAACCTTTTCCCCTTTAGGACTTCACCGCAGCACATTGCTTTAGCCTCCTGGTTAATCATTTCACCCCTTTTAATCATTTTTGCAACTTTTGGTTAACCATTTCCCCCAGCTTCTGGTTAACCATTTCCCCTTTGGGACTTAGTCTCTGAGCATTCTTTTGGGATTCTACTTTGGTTTAATCATTTCCTGCTTTCTTGTCAACCTTTTACCCTTTAGACTTCACCGCGGCACATTGCTTCAGCCTCCTGGTTAATCATTTCTCCCCTTTTAATCCTTTTTCCCACTTTTGGTTCACCAGTTCACCCAGCTTCTGGTTCACCATTTCCCCTTTGGACTTAAGTCTCTGAGCATTCTTTTGGGATTCTGGTTAACCATTTGCCACTTTTTAAAAAATGTTGCCGCTTTTGTTTAATGCTTTCCCTGCTTTCTGGTCAACCTTTTCCCCTTAGGACTTCACCGCGGCACATTGCTTTAGCCTCCTGGTTAATCATTTCACCCCTTTTAATCCTTTTTCCACTTTGGGTTGGACAGTTCACCCAGCTACTGGTTAACCATTTCCCCTTTGGGACTTAAGTCTCTGAGCATTCTTTGTGATTCTGGTTCACCATTTGTCCCTTTTAAAAGATATTGCTGCTTTTGATTAAACCTTTCCCTGAGA
>NW_027138456.1:0-47005 GCF_035084215.1 Heptranchias perlo
TGGGGGAGGGGGGGGGGAGGCGGAGTGGGAGGGGGGGGGGGGGGAGGCGGAGTGGGAGGGGGGGGGGGGGAGGAGGCGGAGTGGGAGGGGGGGGGGAGGGGGGGGGGAGGCGGAGTGGGAGGGGGGGGGGGGAGGCGGAGTGGGAGGGGGGGGGGAGGCGGAGTGGGAGGGGGGGGGGGGAGGAGGAGCCCGTCCGCCCCTCTGTCTGGGGCTGGATTTCACACCAGGCCTCAGAGGGTGAAAGGTCCTCACCCAGGCTTCCAGTGAGAGCCGTTTTCACCAGTTTATCGATCTGGTATCGCAGCTTCTGATTGACGGGTCTCATCTTCTCCAACACCTGAACCAATGGGAAGAGAATCCGTCATTCCAGAAATAAACCCCCCCGAACCCCTCGATTAGATTCCAGTCTGTAACTCACTCCCGGGTATCTGTTATTCTATATATAAACCCCCCGAACCCCTCGATTAGATTCCAGTCTGTAACTCACTCCCGGGTATCTGTTATTCTATATATAAACCCCCCGAACCCCTCGATTAGATTCCAGTCTGTAACTCACTCCCGGGTATCTGTTATTCTATATATAAACCCCCCGAACCCCTCGATTAGATTCCAGTCTGTAACTCACTCCCGGGTATCTGTTATTCGATATATAAACCCCCCGAACCCCTCGATTAGATTCCAGTCTGTAACTCACTCCCGGGTATCTGTTATTCTATATATAAACCCCCCGAACCGCTCGATTAGATTCCAGCCTGTATCTCACTCCCGGGTATCTGTTATTCTATATATAAACCCCCCGAACCCCTCGATTAGATTCCAGTCTGTAACTCACTCCCGGGTATCTGTTATTCTATATATAAACCCCCCGAACCCCTCGATTAGATTCCAGTCTGTAACTCACTCCCGGGTATCTGTTATTCTATATATAAACCCCCCGAACCCCTCGATTAGATTCCAGTCTGTAACTCACTCCCGGGTATCTGTTATTCTATATATAAACCCCCCCGAACCCCTCGATTAGATTCCAGCCTGTAACTCACTCCCAGGTATCTGTTATTCTATATATAAACCCCCCCGAACCCCTCGATTAGATTCCAGCCTGTCATTCCCTGTGTACCGTGCGTATTTCGACCAGTCGTAGAATGGCACTCTCGTCCTTCAGTGTGTTTCCCGAGACTTTGCGTAGAATGACGTACACCATGTCCGACAGATACATCGACAGCATCTGGTTCTTCAGCTGCAGGAAACTCAGGCCCTGTGGAGAGGTCGTGTCACCAGGTTATTGGGAGTGAGCAGGGTGTGGATTGAAACTTGAGAAATAGGAGCAGGACGAGGCCATTCGGCCCCTCGAGTCTGCTCCGCCATTCAATCGGATCATGGTTGATCTTCGCCCTCAACTCCACTTTCCCCCCCCGATCCCCGTATCCCTCGATTCCCCCAGAGTCCAAAAATCTATCGATCTCAGCCTTGAATATACTCAACGACTGAGCATCCACAGCCCTCTGGGGTAGAGAATTCCAGAGATTCACAACCCTCTGAGTGAAGAAATTCCTCCTCATCTCAGTCTTGAATGGCCGACCCCTTATCCTGAGACTATGCCCCCTGGTTCTAGACTCTCCAGCCAGGGGGAAACAGCCTCTCAGCATCCACCCTGTCAAACCCCTCAGAATCTTATATGTTTCAATGAGATCACCTCTCATTCTTCTAAACTCCAGAGAGTATCGGCCCATTCTACTCAATCTCTCCTCATAGGACAACCCTCTCATCCCAGGAATCAATCTAGTGAACCTTCGTTGCACCGCCTCGAAGGCAAGTCTATCCTTCCTTAGATAAGGAGACCAAAACTGTACACAGTGCTCCAGGTGAGGTCTCACCAAAGCCCCGTACAACTGTAGTAAGACTTCCTCACTCTTGTACTCCAATCCCCCCCTGCAATAAAGGCCAACATGGCATAGGACAACCCTCTGATTCTTCTAAAGTTGGAGGGAGACGAGAGTCCTTCAGGTGCCTTTGCCCAAAGCTCTGGAATTCACTGAGAGCAACACTGGTCGAGGAGAAGGACCAGGGGTTAAAGAGAAGGGTGTTGGAGAGAGAATATCAGCAAGTGTGCGGGGGCTTTAGGATATAAAAAGGATATAGAGGCACTGGAGAAGGTACAAAAAAGATTTACCAGGATGATCCCAGAACTGAGAGGTTTATAACTATCAGGAAAGACTGAACAGGCTGGGACTCTTGTCTCTAGAAAAGAGAAGACTGAGGGGTGACCTGATCGAGGTCTTTAAGATTATGAGAGGGTTCGATAGGGTAGACGTAGAGAAGATGTTTCCACTTGTGGGGGAGACCAGAACGAGGGGGGGGCCATAAATATAAGAGAGTCACTAATAAATCCAATGGGGAATTCAGGAGAAACTTCTTTCCCCAGAGAGTGGTGAGAATGTGGAACTCACTCCCACAAGGAGTGGTTGAGGTGAATAGTGGAGATGGATTTAAGGGGAAGCTCGATAAACACATGAGGGAGAAAGGGATAGAAGGAGATGGTGAGAGGGTGAGATGGAGGAGGGAGGGAGGAGGCTCGTGTGGACCTGACGGGCCGAATGGCCTGTTCCTGACCCCGACCCTCCCCCAGGGTCACGACCCCTGACCCTCCCCCAGGGTCACGACCCCTGACCCTCCCCCAGGGTCCTGACCTTGTCGGTCCGCTGAGCCCCGGACCGGATTCGCTGAATTAAATTCTCAACGTGGGCGGAGACCGAGGAAACCTGCAGGAAACAGAGAGAAAGGTCAATGAACCCTGACCCCCGAACCCTGACCCCAAACACCGACCCCCGAACCCTGACCCCGAACACTCACCCCCGAACCCTGACCCCGACCGCAAACACCGACCCCTGACCCCGTACACCGACCCCCCGAACCCTGACCCCGAACACAGACCCCCCCGAACCTTGACCCCGAACACAGACCCCCCCGAACCTTGACCCCGAACACAGACCCCCCCGAACCTTGACCCCGAACACAGACCCCCCCGAACCTTGACCCCGAACACAGACCCCCCCGAACCTTGACCCCGAACACAGACCCCCCCGAACCTTGACCCCGAACACAGACCCCCCCGAACCTTGACCCCGAACACAGACCCCCCCGAACCTTGACCCCGAACACAGACCCCCCCCGAACCCTGACCCCGAACACAGACCCCCCCGAACCCTGACCCCGAACACCGACCCCTGAACCCTGACCCCGAACCCCCACCGCCCCGAACCCCGACCCCGAACACCTACCCCCCCGAACCCTGACCCCAAACACCGACCCCTGACCCCGTACACCGACCCCCCGAACCCTGACCACGAACACCCACCCCCCGAACACCAACCCCCGAATCCTGACCCCGAACCCTGACCCTGAACACCGACCCCTGACCCCGTACACCGACCCCTGACCCCGTACACCGACCCCTGACCCCGTACACCGACCCCTGACCCCGTACACAGACCCCCCGGACCTGCTCCGTGAGGATTCTCAGCACCGCCGGCGCCTCCATCGCGGCCGCTCCAACTCTCACCCGGAACCGGAACCGGCGGGCAGTGCACCGGGGGGGGGGGAGGACGAACGGCGACACACACCCCCCCCCCCCACCGGAAGTGACGCCTTCACACCGCGCCGGCCCCAAACCCGTGCCCGGGGGGGAAGAGGAACCCGACGCACCGGAAATAAACCGGCCGGCAGCGAGCGGAAGTGAGCTCACCCGCCGAGCGGTGATTGACAGCAGCGGGGGGGGCGGGGCCTCCTCCTGTCTCCACGGCAACGGGCTCCGAGGGGCTGAAGGGCCGCCTCCTGCTGTCTCAATTCTGGGCCTCGCTCTTCAGGATGGATGTGACGGCCTCGGAGAGGAGATTTACCGGAATGGTCCCAGGGATGAGGGACTTCAGTGATGTGGAGAGACTGGAGAAGCTGGGATTGTTCTCCTCAGAGCAGAGAAGGTTAAGGGGAGATTTGATCGAGGGGTTCAAAATCAGGAAGGGTTTTGAGAGAGTAAATAAGGAGAGACTGTTTCCAGGGGGCAGGAGGGTCGGGAACCAGAGGACACGGATTTAAGGTGATCGGGGAAAGAGCCAGAGGGGGAGATGAGGAGAATGTTTTTTTACAGCGAGTTGTGATGATCTGGAATTCACTGCCTGAAAGGGGAGTGGGAACAGATTCAATAATAACTTTCAAAAGGGGAATCGGAGAAATACTGGAAGGGAAAGATTTACAGGGAGACGGGGAAAGAGCAGGGTGAGTGGGACTGATTGGATAGATCTTTCAAAGAGCCAGCACAGGCCCGATGGGCCGAATGGCCTCATCCTGTGCTGTACGATTCTATGACAGGGTCAGGTACAGGGTTAGATACAGAGTAAAGCTCCCTCTACACTGTCCCGTCAAACACTCCCAGGGTCAGGTACAGGGTTAGATACAGAGTAAAGCTCCCTCTACACTGTCCCATCAAACACTCCCAGGGTCAGGTACAGGGTTAGATACAGAGTAAAGCTCCCTCTACACTGTCCCATCAAACACTCCCAGGGTCAGGTACAGGGTTAGATACAGAGTAAAGCTCCCTCTACACTGTCCCGTCAAACACTCCCAGGGTCAGGTACAGGGTTAGATACAGAGTAAAGCTCCCTCTACACTGTCCCATCAAACACTCCCAGGGCAGGTACAGGGTTAGATACAGAGTAAAGCTCCCTCTACACTGTCCCGTCAAACACTCCCAGGGTCAGGTACAGGGTTAGATACAGAGTAAAGCTCCCTCTACACTGTCCCATCAAACACTCCCAGGGTCAGGTACAGGGTTAGATACAGAGTAAAGCTCCCTCTACACTGTCCCATCAAACACTCCCAGGGTCAGGTACAGGGTTAGATACAGAGTAAAGCTCCCTCTACACTGTCCCATCAAACACTCCCAGGGTCAGGTACAGGGTTAGATACAGAGTAAAGCTCCCTCCGCACTGTCCCATCAAACACTCCCAGGGCAGGTACAGGGTTAGATACAGAGTAAAGCTCCCTCTACACTGTCCCATCAAACACTCCCAGGGTCAGGTACAGGGTTAGATACAGAGTAAAGCTCCCTCTACACTGTCCCATCAAACACTCCCAGGGTCAGGTACAGGGTTAGATACAGAGTAAAGCTCCCTCTACACTGTCCCATCAAACACTCCCAGGGTCAGGTACAGGGTTAGATACAGAGTAAAGCTCCCTCTACACTGTCCCGTCAAACACTCCCAGGGTCAGGTACAGGGTTAGATACAGAGTAAAGCTCCCTCTACACTGTCCCGTCAAACACTCCCAGGGTCAGGTACAGGGTTAGATACAGAGTAAAGCTCCCTCTACACTGTCCCATCAAACACTCCCAGGGCAGGTACAGGGTTAGATACAGAGTAAAGCTCCCTCTACACTGTCCCGTCAAACACTCCCAGGGTCAGGTACAGGGTTAGATACAGAGTAAAGCTCCCTCTACACTGTCCCATCAAACACTCCCAGGGTCAGGTACAGGGTTAGATACAGAGTAAAGCTCCCTCTACACTGTCCCATCAAACACTCCCAGGGCAGGTACAGGGTTAGATACAGAGTAAAGCTCCCTCTACACTGTCCCATCAAACACTCCCAGGGTCAGGTACAGGGTTAGATACAGAGGAAAGCTCCCTCTACACTGTCCCATCAAACACTCCCAGGGTCAGGTACAGGGTTAGATACAGAGTAAAGCTCCCTCTACACTGTCCCATCAAACACTCCCAGGGTCAGGTACAGGGTTAGATACAGAGTAAAGCTCCCTCTACACTGTCCCGTCAAACACTCCCAGGGTCAGGTACAGGGTTAGATACAGAGTAAAGCTCCCTCTACACTGTCCCATCAAACACTCCCAGGGTCAGGTACAGGGTTAGATACAGAGTAAAGCTCCCTCTACACTGTCCCATCAAACACTCCCAGGGTCAGGTACAGGGTTAGATACAGAGTAAAGCTCCCTCCACACTGTCCCATCAAACACTCCCAGGGTCAGGTACAGGGTTAGATACAGAGTAAAGCTCCCTCTACACTGTCCCATCAAACACTCCCAGGGTCAGGTACAGGGTTAGATACAGAGTAAAGCTCCCTCTACACTGTCCCATCAAACACTCCCAGGGTCAGGTACAGGGTTAGATACAGAGTAAAGCTCCCTCTACACTGTCCCATCAAACACTCCCAGGGTCAGGTACAGGGTTAGATACAGAGTAAAGCTCCCTCTACACTGTCCCATCAAACACTCCCAGGGTCAGGTACAGGGTTAGATACAGAGTAAAGCTCCCTCTACACTGTCCCATCAAACACTCCCAGGGCAGGTACAGGGTTAGATACAGAGTAAAGCTCCCTCTACACTGTCCCATCAAACACTCCCAGGGCAGGTACAGGGTTAGATACAGAGTAAAGCTCCCTCTACACTGTCCCATCAAACACTCCCAGGGTCAGGTACAGGGTTAGATACAGAGTAAAGCTCCCTCTACACTGTCCCATCAAACACTCCCAGGGCAGGTACAGGGTTAGATACAGAGTAAAGCTCCCTCTACACTGTCCCATCAAACACTCCCAGGGTCAGGTACAGGGTTAGATACAGAGTAAAGCTCCCTCTACACTGTCCCATCAAACACTCCCAGGGCAGGTACAGGGTTAGATACAGAGTAAAGCTCCCTCTACACTGTCCCATCAAACACTCCCAGGGCAGGTACAGGGTTAGATACAGAGTAAAGCTCCCTCTACACTGTCCCATCAAACACTCCCAGGGTCAGGTACAGGGTTAGATACAGAGTAAAGCTCCCTCTACACTGTCCCATCAAACACTCCCAGGGCAGGTACAGGGTTAGATACAGAGTAAAGCTCCCTCTACACTGTCCCATCAAACACTCCCAGGCTCAGGTACAGGGTTAGATACAGAGTAAAGCTCCCTCTACACTGTCCCATCAAACACTCCCAGGGCAGGTACAGGGTTAGATACAGAGTAAAGCTCCCTCTACACTGTCCCATCAAACACTCCCAGGGTCAGGTACAGGGTTAGATACAGAGTAAAGCTCCCTCTACACTGTCCCATCAAACACTCCCAGGGTCAGGTACAGGGTTAGATACAGAGTAAAGCTCCCTCTACACTGTCCCATCAAACACTCCCAGGGTCAGGTACAGGGTTAGATACAGAGTAAAGCTCCCTCTCACCTCTCTCTCTCAGGGGATGGATCTCACCCGTGTACTGTGTTCTGATGTGTGGATTCTTCTGGAATTGACTGTTGGATCAGCAAGAGGTTGAGATCAACCAGATGACAGTGATCTACTGGATCTCCTGTTAACTGGCAACTCTCAGAATGATTTAGATCTCCTGTCAATCACTCAGATCCCTGGGATCAACCATCACTGACTCAGATTCCTGGATCTCCAATCTCTTGGATCCACTGTAAATCCAGATGGATCAGCCATCAGTCCCTTGGAACTGCCACTGTCTCCCCCTGAAATTTGCTGTCTGCTCCCGCGATCCACTGTCCACCTCTGGGATCCACTCTGCACCTCTGGGATCCACTGTCTACCCCGAAATACACTGTTCAACTCTGGGATCCACTGTGCACCCATGTGACTCTCTGCTTACCCTGGGATCCACTGTTCTATCAGTTCTCCCGGCCCCACTCTCCCATATCTGGGATCCACTGTCAGCCTATGAGATCTCCAGTCAGTCCTGGGATCCACTGCCTGCCAATGGATATTTTGTTTGTGAATGGGGCCTGTTGTCAGTCTATGGAATCCACTGTCTGTTCCTGGGATCCCCATCGCTGCCTGGGATCCACAGTAAGCCACAGTAAGGATCTACTGTGGTTCCGACATTCCCCGTCTCTCTTTGCAATTCGCTCTGTTCCTGGATCATCTTTCTGCCTTTGGGATCACTGTCAGTCTCTGGGAAGCATCCCAGATGTATGGGATCCACCTGGTCCCTTGGATTTCCCATCTCTCCTTGGGATCCACTGTCTCTCCCTGGGACCCCCTATCAGTCCCTCAGATCTCTTGTCTCTCCCTGGGATCCACTGTGTCTCCCTGGGATCCACTGTCTCTCCCTGGGGTCCCCTTTCCCTGGATTCCATATCTCTTCCTGGGATCCCCCGGTCCCCGGGATCCCCTGTCTTGACCTGGAAGCCACTATCTCCACGAGGTGCTCTGTCTCTCCATGGAATCCTTTGTTTCTCCCTGGGATTTTGTGGCTCTCACTGTGATCCACTGGTTCCTTGGGATCCACCAACAGTCCCTGGGATCCCGTGTTTCTCCCCAGGCCCCCCTGCCTTTGCTTGGGATCTCCTGTCTACACCTGAGGATCTACAGTTTCCCCCCCCCCGAGAACCTCGGTCAGCCACTGGCATCCCCTGTCTATTGCTGGGATCCACTGTTTCTCCCTGGGATCCTTTGCCTTTCCCCAGGATCATTTCTCGCCCTGTGATCTTCACTGTCCCTTCCCCAGGATCTAATACCTGTCCTACAATGGCGGAGGGGGAGTCAGCCCAGATCTCCATCCTCCCATTCCTGGTCCCATTCTAGGAATCCTTTACCGCCCTCTTTACTTGGCTTTGAGATTTCTGTCATTTCCTGGGATCCCATAGTACCGCCTGGTCCCTGGATCGGTCCCCTGAGATTTGCCCTGGGACTCATGTGATTCTCTTTCTACCCCTGGGATCCCCTCTCCCCTGGCCCCTCCTGTCTCTCACTGGGATCCCCATTGGTCCTTTGGGGATCTCCTCTCTCCATATGGTCCTCTCTCATTGAGATCCTATTTTTCTCGGATCTCCTTTCCTCTCTGGAATCCCTCTCTCCCTGGGATCCCCTCTCTCTCCCTGAGATCTTATTTATTTATTTGTTCATGGGATGTGGGCGTGGCTGGCGAGGCCGGCATTTACTGCCCCTTGAGAAGGTGGTGGTGAGCCGCCTTCTTGAACCGCTGCAGTCCGTGTGGTGAAGGTTCTCCCACTGTGCTGATCTCTCTCTCCCTGGGATCTCTCTCTCCCTGGGACCAGCTCTCCCTGCGATCCTTTCTCTTTCTGGGATTTGTCTCACTCTGGGATCTCTCACTCCCTGGGATCCCACTCTCTGGGATCTCCCTCTCCCCAAGATCCCTCTCTCCTGGGATCACTCTCCCTAGGATCGCTCGCTCTCTGGGCTCTCTCTCCCTGAGATCTTTCTCTCTGGAACATTTCTCTGCTTGGGATCTCTCTCCCTGGGATCCGCTTTCCCTGGGATCTCCATGGGATCGCGCTCTCCCTGGGCTTTCTCCCCAGAGATGCTCTCTCCCTGGGACCCCCTCTCTCACTGCAATCTCTCGCTCCTGGATCTCTGTCCCTGGGTTCTCTCTCTCTCTCTCCTTGGGTTCTCTCTCTGTGGGATCTCTCTCTTTCCCTGGGATCCATTCTCTCCCTGAGATTTCTCTCATCCTGAAATCTCTCTCCCCTTGGGATCCTTTCATTCTTCCTTAGATCTCTTTCTCCCTGGGATCCCTCTCTCCCTGGGATCTCTCTCAATCCATGGGATCTCTCTCTGCCCATCAGATCTCTCTCTCCCAGAGATCTCTCCCTGGGATCCTCTCTCCTTGGGATCCTCTCTCCCTGTGATCTCGCTCTCTCTCCCTGGGATTGCTTTCCCTCTGGGATCCTCTCTCCCTGGGATTGCTCATTCCCTGGGATCTCTCTGTAACTGGGATCTCTCTCTGGGATATCTATCTCCCTGGGATTCCCCCTCTCTACCAGGATCTCTATGTCCCTATGATTTCTCTCTCTCTGAGATCTCTCTCCCTCCAGGAATGCTCACTTGGGAATCTCTCTCTCACTGGGATCTCTTTCACTCCCTTGGATCTCTCATTGGGATCTCTCTCTGCCTGGGATCTTGATTTCTCTCTCTAGTATCTATCTCTGTGATCTTTCTCTCCCTGGGATCTTTCTCTTGCTGGGATCTCGCCCTCCCTGAGATCCCCTCTCACCTCGTATATCTCCATCCCAAGGATCGCTCGCTCACTGGGAGATCTCTCACTGGGATCTCTCCTTGGGAACTCTCTCCTGGGATCTCTCTCACTGGGCTCTCTCTCTCCCTGGGATCTCTCTCTCTACCTTTGATCTCTCTCTGTCTCTTGCTGTGATCTCTCTCTCTCCCTTCCAGTGATCTCTCTCTCTCTCCCTGTGATCTCTCTGTCTCTCTCTCCCAGTGATCTCTCTCTCTCTCCCTGTGATCTCTCTCTCTCTGTGATCTCGCTCTCTCCATGTGATCTTTCTCTCCCTGTGATCTCTCTCTTTCTCACTGTGATCTCTCTCTTTCTCACTGTGATCTCTCTCTTTCTCCATGTGATCTCTCTTTCTCCCTGTGATCTCTCTCTCTCCCTATGATCTCTCTCCATGTGATTTCTCTCTCTCTCTCTCCCTGTGATCTATCTCTCTCCCTGTGATCTCTCTTTCCATGTGTTCGCTCCCTGTGGTCTCTCTCCATGTGATCTCTCTCTCTCTCTCTCCCTATGATTTCTCGCTCTCTCTCCATGTGATCTCTCTCTCCCTGCGATCTCTCTCCCCCCCTGTGATCTCTCTCTCTCCCTGTGATCTCTCTCTCTCTCCCTGTGATCTCTCTCCCTCTCCCTGTGGTATCTCACTCTTTCTGTGATCTATCTCTCTCCCTATGATCTCTCTCTCTGTGATCTCTCTCTCCATGTGATCTCTCCCTGTGGTCTCTCTCCATGTGATCTCTCTCTCTCTCTCCCTATGATTTCTCTGTCTCTCTCCATGTGATGTCTCTCTCTCTCCCTGTGATCTCTCTCTCTCCCTGTGATCTCTCTCTCTCCCCCTGTGATCTCTCTCTCTCTCCCTGTGATCTCTCTCTCTCCCTATGATTTCTCTCTCTCTCTCCATGTGATCTCTCTCTCTCCCTGTGATCTCTCGCTCTCCCTATGATTTCTCTCTCTCTCTCCTGTGATCTCTCTCGCTCTCTCCCTGTGATCTCTCTCTCTCCCTTTGATCTCTTTCTCTTCCCCTGTGATCTCTCTCTCTCTCCGTGTGATCTCTCTCTCTCCCCCTGTGATCTCTCTCTCCCTCTCCCTGTGATCTCTCTCTCCATGTGATCTCTCTCTCTCGCTGTGATCTCTCTCTCTCCATGTGATCTCTCTCTCTCCCTGTGATCTCTCTCGCTCTCTCCCTGTGATCTCTCTCGCTCTCTCCCTTTGATCTCTCTCTCTTCCCCTGTGATCTCTCTCTCTCCCTGTGATCTCTCTCTCCCTGTGATCTCTCTCTCTATCTCCCTGTGATCTCTCTCTCTCTCCCTGTGATCTTTCTCTCTCTCCATGTGATCTTTCTCTCCCTGTGATTGATCTCTCTCTCCATAAGATCTCTCCCTCTCCCTGTGATCTCTCTCTCCATGTGATCTCTCTCTCTCGCTGTGATCTCTCTCTCTCCATGTGATCTCTCTCTCTCCCTGTGATCTCTCTCGCTCTCTCCCTGTGATCTCTCTCGCTCTCTCCCTTTGATCTCTCTCTCTTCCCCTGTGATCTCTCTCTCTCCCTGTGATCTCTCTCTCTCCCCCTGTGATCTCTCTCTCCCTGTGATCTCTCTCTCAATCTCCCTGTGATCTCTCTCTCTCCCTGTGATCTTTCTCTCTCTCCATGTGATCTTTCTCTCCCTGTGATTGATCTCTCTCTCCATAAGATCTCTCTCTCCCCCTGTGATCTCTCTCTCCATGTGATCTCTCTCTCCCCCTGTGATCTCTCTCTCTCCATGAGATCTCTCCCCCTGTGATCTCTCTCTCTCTCCCTGTGATCTCTCTCTCTCTCTCCATGTGATCTCTCTCTCTCCCTATGATTTCTCTCTCTCTCCCTGTGATCTCTCTCGCTCTCTCCCTGTGATCTCTCTCTCTCTCTCCCTTTGATCTCTCTCTCTTCCCCTGTGATCTCTCTCTCTCCCTGTGATCTCTCTCTCTCCCCCTGTGATCTCTCTCTCTCTCTCCCTGTGATCTCTCTCGCTCTCTCCCTGTGATCTCTCTCTCTCTCTCCCTTTGATCTCTCTCTCTTCCCCTGTGATCTCTCTCTCTCCCTGTGATTTCTCTCTCTCTCCCTGTGATCTCTCTCGCTCTCTCCCTGTGATCTCTCTCGCTCTCTCCCTTTGATCTCTCTCTCTTCCCCTGTGATCTCTCTCTCTCCCTGTGATCTCTCTCTCTCTTCCCCTGTGATCTCTCTCTCTCCCCCTGTGATCTCTCTCTCCCTGTGATCTCTCTGTCTCTCTCTCTATCTCCCTGTGATCTCTCTCTCTCTCCCTGTGATCTCTCTCTCTCTCCATGTGATCTTTCTCTCCCTGTGATTGATCTCTCTCTCCATAAGATCTCTCTCTCTCCCTTTGATCTCTTTCTCTTCCCCTGTGATCTCTCTCTCCGTGTGATCTCTCTCTCTCCCCCTGTGATCTCTCTCTCCCTCTCCCTGTGATCTCTCTCTCCATGTGATCTCTCTCTCTCGCTGTGATCTCTCTCTCTCCATGTGATCTCTCTCTCTCCCTATGATCTCTCTCCATGTGATCTCTCTCTCTGTGATCTCTCTCTCCCCCTGTGATCTCTCTCTCTCTCCCCCTGTGATCTCTCTCTGTGATCTCTCTCTCCCCGTGATTTCTCTCTCTCTCCATGTGATCTCTCGCTCTCTCCCTGTGATCTCTTTCTCTCTCCCTGTGATCTCTTTCTTTCTCTACCTCTGTGATCTCTCTCTCTCTCCATGTGATCTCCCTCTCTCTGTGAACTCTCTCTCTCTCTGTGATCTCTCTCTCTCTCTCACCATGTGATCTCTCTCTCTCCCTGTGATCTCTCTCTCTCTCCCTATGATCTCTCTCCATGTGATCTCTCTCTCTGTGATCTCTCTCTCCCCCTGTGATTTCTCTCTAACCCCCTGTGATCTCTCTCTCTCCCTCTGTGATCTCTCTCTCTCTCTCTCGCTGTGATCTCTCTCCCTCTCCCTGTGAGCTCTCTCCCTGTGATCTCTCTCTCTCCCTGTGATCTCTCTCTCTCTCCCCCCCTGTGATTTCTCTCTCTCTCCATGTGATCTCTCTCTCTCCCTGTGATCTCTCTCTCTCCCTGTGATCTCTTTCTCTCCCTACCTCTGTGATCTCTCTCTCTCCCTGTGATCTCTCTCTCTCCCTGTGATCTCTCTCTCCCCCTGTGATCTCTCTCTCTCCCTGTGATCTCTCTCCCTCTCCCTGTGATCTCTCTCTCTCTGTGATCTCTCACTCTCCCTGTGATCTCTCACTCTCCACCTGTGATCTCTCTCTCTCCCCCTGTGATCTCTCTCTCACTGTGATCTCATTCTCACTGTGATCTCTCTCTCCCTGTGATCTCTCACTCTCCACCTGTGATCTCTCTCTCTCCCCCTGTGATCTCTCTCTCACTGTGATCTCTCTCTCCCTGTGATCTCTTTCTCTCTCTGCCTCTGTGATCTCTCTCTCTATCCATGTGATCTCTCTCTCTGATCTCTCTCTCTCCCAGATCTCTCTCTCTCTCTCTCTCTCCATGTGATCTCTCTCTCTCCCTGTGATCTCTCTCTCTCCCTGTGATCTCTCTCTCTCTCCCTATGATCTCTCTCCATGTGATCTCTCTCTCCCCCTGTGATCTGTCTCTCCCCTGTGATCTCTCTCTCTCCCTGTGATCTCTCTCCCTCTCCCTGTGACCTCTCTCCCTGTGATCTCTCTCTCTCCCCCTGTGGTATCTCACTCTTTCTGTGATCTCTTTCTCTCCCTGTGATCTCTCTCTCTCTCTCACTGTGATCTATCTCTCTCTCTCCCTGTGATCTCTCTCTCCCCCTGTGATTGATCTCTCTCTGTGATCTCGCTCTCTCCATGTGATCTTTCTCTCCCTGTGATCGATCTCTCTCTCCGTGAGATCTCTCTCTCTCCCTCTCTCACTGTGACCTCTCTCCCTGTGATCTCTCTCTCTCCCTGTGATCTCTCTCTCTCTCCCTGTGATCTCTCCCTCTCTCTGTGATCTCTCTTTCTCTGATCTCTCTCTCTCTGTGATCTCTCTCTCTCTCTCCGTGATCTCTCTCTCCCTGTGGTATCTCTCTCTCTCTCTCCCTGTGATCTCTCTCTCTCCCTGTGATCTCTCTCTCTGTGATCTCACTCTCCCTGTGATCTCACTCTCCCTGTGATCTCTCTCTCTCCCTCTGATTCCTCTCTCTCTCTGAGATCTCTCTCTCTCCCTGTGATCTCTTTCTCTCTCTCTCTGATCTCTCCCTCTCTCCCTGTGATCTTTCTGTCTCTCTCCGTGTGATCTCTCTCTCTCTCTCCCTCCCTGTGATCTCCCTGTCTCTCCCTGTGACCTCTCTCCCTGTGATCTCTCTCTCCCTGTGACCTCTCTACCTGTGATCTCTCTCTCCCTGTGACCTCTCTACCTGTGATCTCTCTCTCTCTCACTGTGATCTCTCTCTCTCTCCATGTGATCTCCCTCTCTCCCTGTGATCTCTCTCTCTCCCCCTGTGATCTCTCTCTCTCCATGAGATCTCTCTCCCTGTGATCTCTCTCTTTCTCACTGTGATCTCTCTCTTTCTCACTGTGATCTCTCTCTCTCCATGTGATCTCTCTCTTTCTCCCTGTGATCTCTCTCTCTCCCTATGATCTCTCTCCCTGTGATCTCTCTCTCTCCCCCTGTGATCTCTCTCTCTCTCCCTGTGATCTCTCTCTTTCTCCCTATGATTTCTCTCTCTCTCTCCATGTGATCTCTCTCTCTCTCCCTGTGATCTCTCTCTCTCCCTATGATTTCTCTCGCTCTCCCTGTGATCTCTCTCGCTCTCTCCCTGTGATCTCTCTCTCTCTCTCCCTTTGATCTCTCTCTCTTCCCCTGTGATCTCTCTCTCTCCCTGTGATCTCTCTCTCTCCCCCTGTGATCTCTCTCTCTCTCTCCCTGTGATCTCTCTCCCCATGTGATCTCTCTCTCTCCCCCTGTGATCTCTCTCTCCATGTGATCTCTCTGTCTCTCTCTCTATCTCCCTGTGATCTCTCTCTCTCTCCCTGTGATCTCTCTCTCTCTCCATGTGATCTTTCTCTCCCTGTGATTGATCTCTCTCTCCATAAGATCTCTCTCTCCCCCTGTGATCTCTCTCTCCATGTGATCTCTCTCTCCCCCTGTGATCTCTCTCTCTCTCCCTGTGATCTCTCTCTCCATGTGATCTCTCTCTCCCCCTGTGATCTCTCTCTCTCCATGAGATCTCTCTCTCTCCCTGTGATCTCTCTCTTTCTCACTGTGATCTCTCTCTTTCTCACTGTGATCTCTCTCTTTCTCCATGTGATCTCTCTTTCTCCCTGTGATCTCTCTCTCTCCCTATGATCTCTCTCCATGTGATTTCTCTCTCTCTCTCTCCCTGTGATCTATCTCTCTCCCTGTGATCTCTCTTTCCATGTGTTCGCTCCCTGTGGTCTCTCTCCATGTGATCTCTCTCTCTCTCTCTCCCTATGATTTCTCGCTCTCTCTCCATGTGATCTCTCTCTCCCTGCGATCTCTCTCCCCCCCTGTGATCTCTCTCTCTCCCTGTGATCTCTCTCTCTCTCCCTGTGATCTCTCTCCCTCTCCCTGTGGTATCTCACTCTTTCTGTGATCTATCTCTCTCCCTATGATCTCTCTCTCTGTGATCTCTCTCTCCATGTGATCTCTCCCTGTGGTCTCTCTCCATGTGATCTCTCTCTCCCTCTCCCTATGATTTCTCTGTCTCTCTCCATGTGATGTCTCTCTCTCTCCCTGTGATCTCTCTCTCTCTCCCTGTGATCTCTCTCTCTCCCCCTGTGATCTCTCTCTCTCTCCCTGTGATCTCTCTCTCTCCCTATGATTTCTCTCTCTCTCTCCATGTGATCTCTCTCTCTCCCTGTGATCTCTCGCTCTCCCTATGATTTCTCTCTCTCTCTCCTGTGATCTCTCTCGCTCTCTCCCTGTGATCTCTCTCTCTCCCTTTGATCTCTTTCTCTTCCCCTGTGATCTCTCTCTCTCTCCGTGTGATCTCTCTCTCTCCCCCTGTGATCTCTCTCTCCCTCTCCCTGTGATCTCTCTCTCCATGTGATCTCTCTCTCTCTCGCTGTGATCTCTCTCTCTCCATGTGATCTCTCTCTCTCCCTGTGATCTCTCTCGCTCTCTCCCTGTGATCTCTCTCGCTCTCTCCCTTTGATCTCTCTCTCTTCCCCTGTGATCTCTCTCTCTCCCTGTGATCTCTCTCTCTCCCCCTGTGATCTCTCTCTCCCTGTGATCTCTCTCTCTATCTCCCTGTGATCTCTCTCTCTCCCTGTGATCTTTCTCTCTCTCCATGTGATCTTTCTCTCCCTGTGATTGATCTCTCTCTCCATAAGATCTCTCTCTCCCCCTGTGATCTCTCTCTCCATGTGATCTCTCTCTCCCCCTGTGATCTCTCTCTCTCCATGAGATCTCTCCCCCTGTGATCTCTCTCTCTCTCCCTGTGATCTCTCTCTCTCTCTCCATGTGATCTCTCTCTCTCTCCCTGTGATCTCTCTCTCTCCCTATGATTTCTCTCTCTCTCCCTGTGATCTCTCTCGCTCTCTCCCTGTGATCTCTCTCTCTCTCCCTTTGATCTCTCTCTCTTCCCCTGTGATCTCTCTCTCTCCCTGTGATCTCTCTCTCTCCCCCTGTGATCTCTCTCTCTCTCTCCCTGTGATCTCTCTCGCTCTCTCCCTGTGATCTCTCTCTCTCTCTCCCTTTGATCTCTCTCTCTTCCCCTGTGATCTCTCTCTCTCCCTGTGATTTCTCTCTCTCTCCCTGTGATCTCTCTCGCTCTCTCCCTTTGATCTCTCTCTCTTCCCCTGTGATCTCTCTCTCTCCCTGTGATCTCTCTCTCTCTTCCCCTGTGATCTCTCTCTCTCCCCCTGTGATCTCTCTCTCCCTGTGATCTCTCTGTCTCTCTCTCTATCTCCCTGTGATCTCTCTCTCTCTCCCTGTGATCTCTCTCTCTCCATGTGATCTTTCTCTCCCTGTGATTGATCTCTCTCTCCATAAGATCTCTCTCTCTCCCTTTGATCTCTTTCTCTTCCCCTGTGATCTCTCTCTCTCTCCGTGTGATCTCTCTCTCTCCCCCTGTGATCTCTCTCTCCCTCTCCCTGTGATCTCTCTCTCCATGTGATCTCTCTCTCTCGCTGTGATCTCTCTCTCTCCATGTGATCTCTCTCTCTCCCTATGATCTCTCTCCATGTGATCTCTCTCTCTGTGATCTCTCTCTCCCCCTGTGATCTCTCTCTCTCTCCCCCTGTGATCTCTCTCTGTGATCTCTCTCTCCCCGTGATTTCTCTCTCTCTCCATGTGATCTCTCGCTCTCTCCCTGTGATCTCTTTCTCTCTCCCTGTGATCTCTTTCTTTCTCTACCTCTGTGATCTCTCTCTCTCTCCATGTGATCTCCCTCTCTCTGTGAACTCTCTCTCTCTCTGTGATCTCTCTCTCTCTCTCACCATGTGATCTCTCTCTCTCCCTGTGATCTCTCTCTCTCTCCCTATGATCTCTCTCCATGTGATCTCTCTCTCTGTGATCTCTCTCTCCCCCTGTGATTTCTCTCTAACCCCCTGCGATCTCTCTCTCTCCCTCTGTGATCTCTCTCTCTCTCGCTGTGATCTCTCTCCCTCTCCCTGTGAGCTCTCTCCCTGTGATCTCTCTCTCTCCCTGTGATCTCTCTCTCTCTCCCCCCCCTGTGATTTCTCTCTCTCTCCATGTGATCTCTCTCTCTCCCTGTGATCTCTCTCTCTCCCTGTGATCTCTTTCTCTCCCTACCTCTGTGATCTCTCTCTCTCCCTGTGATCTCTCTCTCTCCCTCTGATCTCTCTCTCCCCCTGTGATCTCTCTCACTCCATGTGATCTCTCTCTCTCCCTGTGATCTCTCTCCCTCTCCCTGTGATCTCTCTCTCTCTGTGATCTCTCACTCTCCCTGTGATCTCTCACTCTCCACCTGTGATCTCTCTCTCTCCCCCTGTGATCTCTCTCTCACTGTGATCTCATTCTCACTGTGATCTCTCTCTCCCTGTGATCTCTCTCTCTCTCCCTATGATCTCTCTCCATGTGATCTCTCTCTCCCCCTGTGATCTGTCTCTCCCCTGTGATCTCTCTCTCTCCCTGTGATCTCTCTCCCTCTCCCTGTGACCTCTCTCCCTGTGATCTCTCTCTCTCCCCCTGTGGTATCTCACTCTTTCTGTGATCTCTCTTTCTCTCCCTGTGATCTCTCTCTCTCTCTCACTGTGATCTATCTCTCTCTCTCCCTGTGATCTCTCTCTCCCCCTGTGATTGATCTCTCTCTGTGATCTCGCTCTCTCCATGTGATCTTTCTCTCCCTGTGATCGATCTCTCTCTCCGTGAGATCTCTCTCTCCCTCTCTCACTGTGACCTCTCTCCCTGTGATCTCTCTCTCTCCCTGTGATCTCTCTCTCTCTCCCTGTGATCTCTCCCTCTCTCTGTGATCTCTCTTTCTCTGATCTCTCTCTCTCTGTGATCTCTCTCTCTCTCCGTGATCTCTCTCTCCCTGTGGTATATCTCTCTCTCTCTCCCTGTGATCTCTCTCTCTCCCTGTGATCTCTCTCTCTGTGATCTCTCTCTCTCTGTGATCTCTCTCTCCCTGTGATCTCTCTCTCTCTCTCCGTGATCTCTCTCTCCCTGTGGTATCTCTCTCTCTCTCTCCCTGTGATCTCTCTCTCTCCCTGTGATCTCTCTCTCTGTGATCGCACTCTCCCTGTGATCTCACTCTCCCTGTGATCTCTCTCTCTCCCTCTGATTTCTCTCTCTCTCTGAGATCTCTCTCTCTCCCTGTGATCTCTTTCTCTCTCTCTCTGATCTCTCCCTCTCTCCCTGTGATCTTTCTGTCTCTCTCCGTGTGATCTCTCTCTCTCTCTCCCTCCCTGTGATCTCCCTGTCTCTCCCTGTGACCTCTCTCCCTGTGATCTCTCTCTCCCTGTGACCTCTCTACCTGTGATCTCTCTCTCCCTGTGACCTCTCTACCTGTGATCTCTCTCTCTCTCACTGTGATCTCTCTCTCTCTCCATGTGATCTCCCTCTCTCCCTGTGATCTCTCTCTCTCTCCCTGTGATCTCTCTCTCTCACTGTGATCTCTCTCTCTCTCTCCATGTGATCTCTCTCTCTCCATTTGATCTCTCTCTCTCTCCATGTGATCTCTCTCTCTCCCTGTGATCTCTCTCTCTCTACCTGTGATCTCTCTCTCTCCCTGTGATCTCTCTCTCTCCATGTGATCTCTCTCCATGTGATCTCTCGCTCTCCCTATGATCTCTCTCTCTCTGTGATCCCTCTCTCCCTGTGATCTATCTCTCTCTCTCCCTGTGATCTCTCTCTCTCCCTGTGATCTCTCTCTCTACCTGTGATCTCTCTCTCTCCATGTGATCTCTCTCCATGTGATCTCTCTCTCTCCCTATGAGCTCTCTCTCTCTGTGATCCCTCTCTCCCTGTGATCTATCTCTCTCTCTCCCTGTGATCTCTCTCTCTCCCTGTGATCTCTCTCTCTCCATGTGATCTCTCTCTCTCCCTGTGATCTCTCTCTCTCCCTGTGATCTCTCTCTCTCCATGTGATCTCTCTCTCTCTCCCTGTGATCTCTCTCTCTCTCTGTGATCCCTCTCTCCCTGTGATCTATCTCTCTCTCTCCCTGTGGTATCTCACTTTCTGTGATCTCTCTCTCCCTGTGATCTCTCTGTCTCTCCCTGTGATCTCTCTCTCTCTCTCCCTGTGATCTTTCTCTCTCTCCCTGTGAGCTCTCTCTCTCCCTATGATCTCTCTCTCTCTGTGATCCCTCTCTCCCTGTGATCTATCTCTCTCTCTCCCTGTGGTATCTCACTTTCTCTCTGTGATCTCTCTCTCCCTGTGATCTCTCTCCATGAGATCTCTCTCTCTCCCTGTGATCTCTCTCTCTCTCCATGTGATCTCTCTCTCTCTCTTCATGAGATCTCTCTCTCTCCCTGTGATCTCTCTCTCTCCATGAGATATCTCTCTCTCCCTGTGATCTCTCTCTCTCCATGAGATCTCTCTCTCTCTCCCTGTGATCTCTCTCTCTCTCTGTGATCTCTCTCTCTCCCTGTGATCTCTCTCTCTCCCTCCCCGAGATCTCTCTGTCTCTCCCTGTGACCTCTCTCCCTGTGATCTCTCTCTCTGTGATCTCTCTCTCTCTCTGATCTCTCTTTCTCTGATCTCTCTCTCCCTGTGATCTCTCTCTCTCTCCCTGTGATCTCTCTCTCCCTGTGATCTCACTCTCCCTGTGATCTCTCTCTCTCCCTGTGATCTCTCTCCCTGTGATCTCTCTCTCTCCCTGTGATCTCTCTCTCTCCCTGTGATCTCTCTCTCTCTCCCTGTGATCTCTCTCTCTCTGTGATCTCTCTTTCTCTGATCTCTCTCTCCCTGTGATCTCTCTCTCTCCCTCTCTCGCTGTGACCTCTCTCCCTGTGATCTCTCTCTCTCCATGTGATCTCTCTCTCTCCCTGTGATCTCTATCTCTCTGTGATCTCTCTTTCTCTGATCTCTCTCTCTGATCTCTCTCTCCCTGTGATCTCTCTCTCTCCCTCTGATTTCTCTCTCTCTGAGATCTCTCTCTCCCTGTGATTTTCTCTCTCTCCCTGTGATCTCTCTCTCTCTCTCTGTGATCTCTCTTTCTCTGATCTCTCTCTCCCTGTGATCTCTCTCTCTCCCTGTGATCTCTATCTCTCTGTGATCTCTCTTTCTCTGATCTCTCTCTCTGATCTCTCTCTCCCTGTGATCTCTCTCTCTCTCCCTGTGATCTCTCTCTCTCCCTGTGCTCTCTCTCTCCCTGTGATCTCTCTCTCCCTGTGATCTCACTCTCCCTGTGATCTCTCTCTCTCCCTGTGATCTCTCTCTCCCTGTGATCTCTCTCTCCCTGTGATCTCTCTCTCCCTGTGATCTCTCTCTCCCTCTGATTTCTCTCTCTCTGAGATCTCTCTCTCCCTGTGATCTCTCTCTCTCCCTCTGATTTCTCTCTCTCTGAGATCTCTCTCTCCCTGTGATCTCTCTCTCCCTGTGATCTCTCTCTCCCTGTGATCTCTCTCTCCCTGTGATCTCTCACTCTCCCTGTGATCTCTCTCTCCCTGTGATCTCTCTCTCCCTGTGATCTCTCTCTCTCCCTGTGATCTCTCCCTCTCCCTGTGGTCTCTCTCTCTCTCCCTGTGATCTCTCTCTCTCTGTGATCTCTCTTTCTCTGATCTCTCTCTCCCTGTGATCTCTCTCTCCCTCTCTCGCTGTGACCTCTCTCCCTGTGATCTCTCTCTCTCCCTGTGATCTCTCTCTCTCCCCGTGATCTCTCTCTCTGATCTCTCTCCCTGTGATCTCTCTCTCTCCCCGTGATCTCTCTCTCGCTGTGATCTCACTCTCCCTGTGATCTCTCTCTCTCCCTCTGATTTCTCTCTCTGAGATCTCTCTCTCCCTGTGATCTCTCTCTCCCTGTGATCTCTCTCTCCCTGTGATCTCTCTCTCTCCCTGTGATCTCTCCCTCTCGCTGTGATCTCTGTCTCTCTCCCTGTGATCTCTCTCTCTCCCTCTCTCACTGTGACCTCTCTCCCTGTGATCTCTATATCCCTGTGATCTCTCTCTCTCTCCCTTTGATCTCTCTCTCTCTCCCTGTGATCTCTCTCTCTCTCCCTGTGATCTCTCCCTCTCTCTGTGATCTCTCTTTCTCTGATCTCTCTCTCCCTGTGATTTCTCTCTCTCTCTGTGATCTCTCTCTCCCTCTCTCTCACTGTGACCTCTCTCCCTGTGATCTCTCTCTCTCCCTGTGATATCTCTCTCTCTCCCTGTGATCTCTCCCTCTCTCTGTGATCTCCCTTTCTCTGATCTCTCTCTCTCTGTGATCTCTCTCTCCCTGTGATCTCTCTCTCTCCCTGTGATCTCTCCCTCTCTCTGTGATCTCTCTTTCTCTGATCTCTCTCTCTCTGTGATCTCTCTCTCCACGCGATCTCTCTCTCTCCCTGTGATCTCTCTCTCTGTGATCTCACTCTCCCTGTGATCTCACTCTCCCTGTGATCTCTCTCCCTCCCTGTGATCTCTCTCTCTCCCTCTGATTTCTCTCTCTCTCTGAGATCTCTCTCTCTCCCTGTGATCTCTTTCTCTCTCTCTCTGATCTCTCCCTCTCTCCCTGTGATCTTTCTGTCTCTCTCCGTGTGATCTCTCTCTCTCTCCCTCCCTGTGATCTCCCTGTCTCTCCCTGTGACCTCTCTCCCTGTGATCTCTCTCTCCCTGTGACCTCTCTACCTGTGATCTCTCTCTCTCTCACTGTGATCTCTCTCTCTCCATGTGATCTTTCTCTCTCCCTGTGATCTCTCTCTCTCTCCCTGTGATCTCTCTCTCTCTCACTGTGATCTCTCTCTCTCTCACTGTGATCTCTCTCTCTCTCTCCATGTGATCTCTCTCTCTCCATGTGATCTCTCTCTCTCTCCATGTGATCTCTCTCTCTCCCTGTGATCTCTCTCTCTCTACCTGTGATCTCTCTCTCTCCATGTGATCTCTCTCTCTCTCCCTATGATCTCTCTCTCTCTGTGATCCCTCTCTCCCTGTGATCTATCTCTCTCTCCCTGTGATCTCTCTCTCTCCATGTGATCTCTCTCCCTGTGATCTCTCTCTCTCTCCCTATGATCTCTCTCTCTCTCTGTGATTCCTCTCTCCCTGTGATCTATCTCTCTCTCTCCCTGTGGTATCTCACTTTCTGTGATCTCTCTCTCCCTGTGATCTCTCTGTCTCTCCCTGTGATCTCTCTCTCTCTCTCCCTGTGATCTTTCTCTCTCTCTCTGTGAGCTCTCTCTCTCCCTATGATCTCTCTCTCTCTGTGATCCCTCTCTCCCTGTGATCTATCTCTCTCTCTCCCTGTGGTATCTCACTTTCTCTCTGTGATCTCTCTCTCCCTGTGATCTCTCTCCATGAGATCTCTCTCTCTCACTGTGATCTCTCTCTCTCTCCATGTGATCTCTCTCTCTCTCTTCATGAGATCTCTCTCTCTCCCTGTGATCTCTCTCTCTCCATGAGATCTCTCTCTCTACCTGTGATCTCTCTCTCTCCATGAGATCTCTCTCTCTCCCTGTGATCTCTCTCTCTGTGTGATCTCTCTCTCTCCCTGTGATCTCTCTCTCTCCCTCCCCGAGATCTCTCTCTCTCTCCCTGTGATCTCTCTCTCTGTGATCTCTCTCTCTCTCTGATCTCTCTTAGTCTGATCTCTCTCTCCCTGTGATCTCTCTCTCCATGTGATCTCTCTCTCTCCCTGTTATCTCTCCCTGTGATCTCTCTCACTCTCTGTGATCTCTCTCTCTCTCCCTGTGATCTCTCTCTCTCCCTGTGATCTCTCTCTCTCCCTGTGATCTCTCTCTCTCCCTGTGATCTCTCTCTCTCTCTCCCTGTGATCTCTCTCTCTCTCTCTCTCCCCCTGTCATCTCTCTCTCTCTCCCCCTGTGATCTCTCTCTCTCTGATCTCACCCTATCTCTCTCTCCCTGTGATCTCTCTCTCTCTCTCTCTCTCTCTCCCTGTGATCTCTCTCTCCCCCTGTGATCTCTCTCTCTCCCCCCCTGTGATCTCTCTCTCTCTCTCCCCCTGTGATCTCTCTCTCCCTCTGATCTCTCTCTATCTCTCTCTCCCTGTGATCTCTCTATCTCTCTCCCCGTGATCTCTCTCTCTCTCTCTCCCTGTGATCTCTCTATCTCTCTCCCCCTGTGATCTCTCTCTCTCTGATCTCTCTCTCGCTCCCCCTGTGATCTCTCTCTCTCCCTCTGATCTCTCTCTATCTCTCTCCCTCTGATCTCTCTCCTCTCTCTCCCTGTGATCTCTCTCTCTCTCCCTGTGATCTCTCTCTATCTCTCTCTCTCCCTCTGATCTCTCTCCTCTCTCTCCCTGTGATCTCTCTCTCTCTCCCTGTGATCTCTCTCTCTCCCTGTGATCTCTCTCTCTCTATCTCTCTCTCTCTCTCTCTCCCTGTGATCTCTCTCTCTCTATCTCTCTCTCTCTCCCTGTGATCTCTCTCTCTCCCTCTGATCTCTCTCCTCTCTCTCCCTGTGATCTCTCTCTCTCTATCTCTCTCTCTCCCTGTGATCTCTCTCTCTCTCCCTGTGATCTCTCTCTCTCCCTGTGATCTCTCCTCTCTCTCGCTGTGATCTCTCTCTCTCCCTGTGATCTCTCTCTCTCTCCCTGTGATCTCTCTCTCTCCCTCTGATCTCTCTCCTCTCTCTCCCTGTGATCTCTCTCTCCTCTCTCCCCCTGTGATCTATCTCTCTCTCTCTCCCCCTGTGATCTCTCTCTCTCTCCCTCTGATCTCTCTCTATCTCTCTCTCCCTGTAATCTCTCTCTCCCCCTGTGATCTCTCTCTCTCTCCCTGTGATCTCTCTCTATCTCTCTCTCCCTCTAATCTCTCTCCCTGTGATCTCTCTCTATCTCTCTCTCTCCCTGTGATCTCTCTCCTCTCTCTCCTCTCTCTCCCTGTGATCTCTCTCTCTCCCTGTGATCTCTCTCTCTCTCCCTCTGATCTCTCTCCTCTCTCTCCCTGTGATCTCTCTCTCTCCCTGTGATCTCTCTCTCTATCTCTCTCTCCCTCTGATCTCTCTCCTCTCTCTCCTCTCTCCCTGTGATCTCTCTCTCTCCCTGTGATCTCTCTCCCTCTCTCTCTGATCTCTCTCTCTCCCTGTGATCTCTCTCTCTCTCTCCATGTGATCTCTCTCTCTCTCTCCCTCTGATCTCTCTCTATCTCTCTCTCCCTGTGATCTCTCTCTCTCTCTCCCTGTGATCTCTCTCTCTCCCTGTGATCTCTCTCTCCCTGTGATCTCTATCTCTCTCTCCCTGTGATCTCCCTCTCTCCCTCTCTGATCTCTCTCTCTCTCTCTCCCCCTGTGATCTCTCTCTCTCTGATCTCTCTCTCTCTCTCTCCCCCTGTGATCTCTCTCTCTCTCCCTCTGATCTCTCTCTATCTCTCTCTCCCTGTAATCTCTCTCTCCCCCTGTGATCTCTCTCTCTCTCCCTGTGATCTCTCTCTATCTCTCTCTCCCTCTAATCTCTCTCCCTGTGATCTCTCTCTATCTCTCTCTCTCCCTGTGATCTCTCTCCTCTCTCTCCTCTCTCTTCCTGTGATCTCTCTCTCTCCCTGTGATCTCTCTCTCTCTCCCTCTGATCTCTCTCCTCTCTCTCCCTGTGATCTCTCTCTCTCCCTGTGATCTCTCTCTCTATCTCTCTCTCCCTCTGATCTCTCTCCTCTCTCTCCTCTCTCCCTGTGATCTCTCTCTCTCCCTGTGATCTCTCTCCCTCTCTCTCTGATCTCTCTCTCTCTCTCCCTGTGATCTCTCTCTCTCTCTCCATGTGATCTCTCTCTCTCTGATCTCTCTCTCTCCCTGTGATCTCTCTCTCTCTCCCCCTGTGATCTCTCTCTCTCTCTCCCTCTGATCTCTCTCTATCTCTCTCTCCCTGTGATCTCTCTCTCTCTCTCCCTGTGATCTCTCTCTCTCCCTGTGATCTCTCTCTCCCTGTGATCTCTATCTCTCTCTCCCTGTGATCTCCCTCTCTCCCTCTCTGATCTCTCTCTCTCTCTCCCCCTGTGATCTCTCTCTCTCTGATCTCTCTCTATCTCTCTCTCCCTGTGATCTCTCTCTCTCTCTCTCCCCCTGTGATCTCTCTCTCCCCCTGTGATCTCTCTCCCTGTGATCTCACTCTCCCTGTGATCTCTCTCTCTCCCTCTGATTTCTCTCTCTGAGATCTCTCTCTCCCTGTGATCTCTCTCTCCCTGTGATCTCTCTCTCCCTGTGATCTCTCTCTCCCTGTGATCTCTCTCTCTCCCTGTGATCTCTCTCTCCCTGTGATCTCTCTCTCCCTGTGATCTCTCTCTCCCTGTGATCTCTCTCTCTCCCTCTGATTTCTCTCTCTCCCTGTGATCTCTCTCTCTCCCTCTGATTTCTCTCTCTCTGAGATCTCTCTCTCCCTGTGATCTCTCTCTCCCTGTGATCTCTCTCTCCCTGTGATCTCTCTCTCCCTGTGATCTCTCTCTCTCCCTGTGATCTCTCCCTCTCTCTGTGGTCTCTCTCTCTCTCCCTGTGATCTCTCTCTCTCTGTGATCTCTCTTTCTCTGATCTCTCTCTGCCTGTGATCTCTGTCTCTCTCCCTGTGATCTCTCTCTCTCCCTCTCTCACTGTGACCTCTCTCCCTGTGATCTCTCTATCCCTGTGATCTCTCTCTCTCTCCCTGTGATCTCTCTCTCTCTCCCTGTGATCTCTCCCTCTCTCTGTGATCTCTCTTTCTCTGATCTCTCTCTCTCTGTGATCTCTCTCTCCCTGTGATCTCTCTCTCTCCCTCTCTCACTGTGACCTCTCTCCCTGTGATCTCTCTCTCTCCCTGTGATCTCTCTCTCTCCCTGTGATCTCTCCCTCTCTCTGTGATCTCTCTTTCTCTGATCTCTCTCTCTCTGTGATCTCTCTCTCCCTGTGATCTCTCTCTCTCTCTCCGTGATCTCTCTCTCCCTGTGGTATCTCTCACTCTCTCTCCCTGTGATCACTCGCTCTCCCTATCCACGCGATCTCTCTCTCTCCCTGTGATCTCTCTCTCTCCCTGTGATCTCTCTCTCTCCCTCTGATTTCTCTCTCTCTCTGAGATCTCTCTCTCTCCCTGTGATCTCTTTCTCTCTCTCTCTGATCTCTCCCTCTCTCCCTGTGATCTTTCTGTCTCTCTCCGTGTGATCTCTCTCTCTCTCCCTCCCTGTGATCTCCCTGTCTCTCCCTGTGATCTCTCTCTCCCTGTGACCTCTCTACCTGTGATCTCTCTCTCTCTCACTGTGATCTCTCTCTCTCCATGTGATCTCTCTCTCTCCCTGTGATCTCTCTCTCTCTCCCTGTGATCTCTCTCTCTCTCACTGTGATCTCTCTCTCTCTCTCCATGTGATCTCTCTCTCTCCATGTGATCTCTCTCTCTCTCCATGTGATCTCTCTCTCTACCTGTGATCTCTCTCTCCATGTGATCTCTCTCCATGTGATCTCTCTCTCTCCCTATGATCTCTCTCTCTCTGTGATCCCTCTCTCCCTGTGATCTATCTCTCTCTCTCCCTGTGATCTCTCTCTCTCCCTGTGATCTCTCTCTCTCTCCATGTGATCTCTCTCTCTCTCCCTGTGATCTTTCTCTCTCTCCCTGTGATCTCTCTCTCTCTCCCTATGATCTCTCTCTCTCTCTGTGATCCCTCTCTCCCTGTGATCTATCTCTCTCTCTCCCTGTGGTATCTCACTTTCTGTGATCTCTCTCTCCCTGTGATCTCTCTGTCTCTCCCTGTGATCTCTCTCTCTCTCCCTGTGATCTTTCTCTCTCTCCCTGTGAGCTCTCTCTCTCCCTATGATCTCTCTCTCTCTGTGATCCATCTCTCCCTGTGATCTATCTCTCTCTCTCCCTGTGGTATCTCACTTTCTCTCTGTGATCTCTCTCTCCCTGTGATCTCTCTCCATGAGATCTCTCTCTCTCCCTGTGATCTCTCTCTCTCCATGTGATCTCTCTCTCTCTCTTCATGAGATATCTCTCTCTCCCTGTGATCTCTCTCTCTCCATGAGATCTCTCTCTCTCCCTGTGGTATCTCACTTTCTCTCTGTGATCTCTCTCTCCCTGTGATCTCTCTCCATGAGATCTCTCTCTCTCCCTGTGATCTCTCTCTCTCCATGTGATCTCTCTCTCTCTCTTCATGAGATCTCTCTCTCTCCCTGTGATCTCTCTCTCTCCATGAGATCTCTCTCTCTCCCTGTGATCTCTCTCTCTCTCCATGAGATCTCTCTCTCTCTCCCTGTGATCTCTCTCTCTCTGTGATCTCTCTCTCTCCCTGTGATCTCTCTCTCTCCCTCCCCGAGATCTCTCTCTCTCTCCCTGTGATCTCTCTCTCTGTGATCTCTCTCTCTCTCTGATCTCTCTTTCTCTGATCTCTCTCTCCCTGTGATCTCTCTCTCTCCATGTGATCTCTCTCTCTCTCTGTTATCTCTCCCTGTGATCTCTTTCACTCTCTGTGATCTCTCTCTCTCTCCCTGTGATCTCTCTCTCTCCCTGCGATCTCTCTCTCTCCCTGTGATCTCTCTCTCTCCCTGTGATCTCTCTCTCTCTCTCCCTGTGATCTCTCTCTCTCCCCCTCTGATCTCTCTCTCTCTCTCTCCCCCTGTCATCTCTCTCTCTCTCTCCCCCTGTGATCTCTCTCTCCCTCTGATCTCTCTCTATCTCTCTCTCCCTGTGATCTCTCTATCTCTCTCCCCCTGTGATCTCTCTCTCTCTCTCTCCCCCTGTCATCTCTCTCTCTCTCTCTCTCCCTGTGATCGCTCTCTCTCTGTGATCTCTCTTTCTCTGATCTCTCTCTCCCTGTGATCTCTGTCTCTCTCCCTGTGATCTCTCTCTCTCCCTCTCTCACTGTGACCTCTCTCCCTGTGATCTCTCTATCCCTGTGATCTCTCTCTCTCTCCCTGTGATCTCTCTCTCTCTCCCTGTGATCTCTCCCTCTCTCTGTGATCTCTCTTTCTCTGATCTCTCTCTCTCTGTGATCTCTCTCTCCCTGTGATCTCTCTCTCTCCCTCTCTCACTGTGACCTCTCTCCCTGTGATCTCTCTCTCTCCCTGTGATCTCTCTCTCTCTCCCTGTGATCTCTCCCTCTCTCTGTGATCTCTCTTTCTCTGATCTCTCTCTCTCTGTGATCTCTCTCTCCCTGTGATCTCTCTCTCTCTCTCCGTGATCTCTCTCTCCCTGTGGTATCTCTCTCTCTCTCTCCCTGTGATCACTCGCTCTCCCTATCCACGCGATCTCTCTCTCTCCCTGTGATCTCTCTCTCTCCCTGTGATCTCTCTCTCTCCCTCTGATTTCTCTCTCTCTCTGAGATCTCTCTCTCTCCCTGTGATCTCTTTCTCTCTCTCTCTGATCTCTCCCTCTCTCCCTGTGATCTTTCTGTCTCTCTCCGTGTGATCTCTCTCTCTCTCCCTCCCTGTGATCTCCCTGTCTCTCCCTGTGATCTCTCTCTCCCTGTGACCTCTCTACCTGTGATCTCTCTCTCTCTCACTGTGATCTCTCTCTCTCCATGTGATCTCTCTCTCTCCCTGTGATCTCTCTCTCTCTCACTGTGATCTCTCTCTCTCTCTCCATGTGATCTCTCTCTCTCCATGTGATCTCTCTCTCTCTCCATGTGATCTCTCTCTCTCCCTGTGATCTCTCTCTCTACCTGTGATCTCTCTCTCTCCATGTGATCTCTCTCCATGTGATCTCTCTCTCTCCCTATGATCTCTCTCTCTCTGTGATCCCTCTCTCCCTGTGATCTATCTCTCTCTCTCCCTGTGATCTCTCTCTCTCCCTGTGATCTCTCTCTCTCCATGTGATCTCTCTCTCTCTCCCTGTGATCTTTCTCTCTCTCCCTGTGAGCTCTCTCACTCCCTATGATCTCTCTCTCTCTGTGATCCCTCTCTCCCTGTGATCTATCTCTCTCTCTCCCTGTGGTATCTCACTTTCTGTGATCTCTCTCTCCCTGTGATCTCTCTGTCTCTCCCTGTGATCTCTCTCTCCCTGTGATCTTTCTCTCTCTCCCTGTGAGCTCTCTCTCTCCCTATGATCTCTCTCTCTGTGATCCCTCTCTCCCTGTGATCTATCTCTCTCTCTCCCTGTGGTATCTCACTTTCTCTCTGTGATCTCTCTCTCCCTGTGATCTCTCTCCATGAGATCTCTCTCTCTCCCTGTGATCTCTCTCTCTCTCCATGTGATCTCTCTCTCTCTCTCTTCATGAGATCTCTCTCTCTCCCTGTGATCTCTCTCTCTCCATGAGATCTCTCTCTCTCCCTGTGATCTCTCTCTCTCCATGAGATCTCTCTCTCTCCCTGTGATCTCTCTCTCCGTGTGATCTCTCTCTCTCCCTGTGATCTCTCTCTCTCCCTCCCCGAGATCTCTCTCTCTCTCCCTGTGATCTCTCTCTGTGTGATCTCTCTCTCTCTCTGATCTCTCTTTCTCTGATCTCTCTCTCCCTGTGATCTCTCTCTCTCCATGTGATCTCTCTCTCTCCCTGTTATCTCTCCCTGCGATCTCTCTCATTCTCTGTGATCTCTCTCTCTCTCCCTGTGATCTCTCTCTCTCCCTGTGATCTCTCTCTCTCCCTGTGATCTCTCTCTCTCTCTCTCCCCCTGTCATCTCTCTCTCTCTCCCCCTGTGATCTCTCTCTCTGATCTCGCTCTATCTCTCTCTCCCTGTGATCTCTCTCTCTCTCCCCCTGTGATCTCTCTCTCCCCCTGTGATCTCTCTCTCTCCCCCCCTGTGATCTCTCTCTCTCTCTCCCCCTGTGATCTCTCTCTTCCTCTGATCTCTCTCTATCTCTCTCTCCCTGTGATCTCTCTATCTCTCTCTCCCTGTGATCTCTCTCTCTCTCTCCCTGTGATCTCTCGATCTCTCTCCCCCTGTGATCTCTCTCTCTCTGATCTCTCTCTCTCTCCCCCTGTGATCTCTCTCTCCCTCTGATCTCTCTCTATCTCTCTCCCTCTGATCTCTCTCCTCTCTCTCGCTGTGATCTCTCTCTCTCTCCCTGTGATCTCTCTCTATCTCTCTCTCTCTCCCTCTGATCTCTCTCCTCTCTCTCCCTGTGATCTCTCTCTCTCCCTCTGATTTCTCTCTCTCTCTGAGATCTCTCTCTCTCCCTGTGATCTCTTTCTCTCTCTCTCTGATCTCTCCCTCTCTCCCTGTGATCTTTCTGTCTCTCTCCGTGTGATCTCTCTCTCTCTCCCTCCCTGTGATCTCCCTGTCTCTCCCTGTGATCTCTCTCTCCCTGTGACCTCTCTACCTGTGATCTCTCTCTCTCTCACTGTGATCTCTCTCTCTCCATGTGATCTCTCTCTCTCCCTGTGATCTCTCTCTCTCTCACTGTGATCTCTCTCTCTCTCTCCATGTGATCTCTCTCTCTCCATGTGATCTCTCTCTCTCTCCATGTGATCTCTCTCTCTCCCTGTGATCTCTCTCTCTACCTGTGATCTCTCTCTCTCCATGTGATCTCTCTCCATGTGATCTCTCTCTCTCCCTATGATCTCTCTCTCTCTGTGATCCCTCTCTCCCTGTGATCTATCTCTCTCTCTCCCTGTGATCTCTCTCTCTCCCTGTGATCTCTCTCTCTCCATGTGATCTCTCTCTCTCTCCCTGTGATCTTTCTCTCTCTCCCTGTGAGCTCTCTCTCTCCCTATGATCTCTCTCTCTCTCTGTGATCCCTCTCTCCCTGTGATCTATCTCTCTCTCTCCCTGTGGTATCTCACTTTCTGTGATCTCTCTCTCCCTGTGATCTCTCTGTCTCTCCCTGTAATCTCTCTCTCCCTGTGATCTTTCTCTCTCTCCCTGTGAGCTCTCTCTCTCCCTATGATCTCTCTCTCTCTGTGATCCCTCTCTCCCTGTGATCTATCTCTCTCTCTCCCTGTGGTATCTCACTTTCTCTCTGTGATCTCTCTCTCCCTGTGATCTCTCTCCATGAGATCTCTCTCTCTCCCTGTGATCTCTCTCTCTCTCCATGTGATCTCTCTCTCTCTCTCTTCATGAGATCTCTCTCTCTCCCTGTGATCTCTCTCTCTCCATGAGATCTCTCTCTCTCCCTGTGATCTCTCTCTCTCCATGAGATCTCTCTCTCTCCCTGTGATCTCTCTCTCCGTGTGATCTCTCTCTCTCCCTGTGATCTCTCTCTCTCCCTCCCCGAGATCTCTCTCTCTCTCCCTGTGATCTCTCTCTCTGTGATCTCTCTCTCTCTCTGATCTCTCTTTCTCTGATCTCTCTCTCCCTGTGATCTCTCTCTCTCCATGTGATCTCTCTCTCTCCCTGTTATCTCTCCCTGTGATCTCTCTCATTCTCTGTGATCTCTCTCTCTCTCCCTGTGATCTCTCTCTCTCCCTGTGATCTCTCTCTCTCCCTGTGATCTCTCTCTCTCTCCCTGTGATCTCTCTCTCTCTCTCTCCCCCTGTCATCTCTCTCTCTCTCCCCCTGTGATCTCTCTCTCTGATCTCGCTCTATCTCTCTCTCCCTGTGATCTCTCTCTCTCTCCCCCTGTGATCTCTCTCTCCCCCTGTGATCTCTCTCTCTCCCCCCCTGTGATCTCTCTCTCTCTCTCCCCCTGTGATCTCTCTCTTCCTCTGATCTCTCTCTATCTCTCTCCCTGTGATCTCTCTATCTCTCTCCCCCTGTGATCTCTCTCTCTCTCTCTCCCTGTGATCTCTCGATCTCTCTCCCCCTGTGATCTCTCTCTCTCTGATCTCTCTCTCTCTCCCCCTGTGATCTCTCTCTCCCTCTGATCTCTCTCTATCTCTCTCCCTCTGATCTCTCTCCTCTCTCTCCCTGTGATCTCTCTCTCTCTCCCTGTGATCTCTCTCTATCTCTCTCTCTCTCCCTCTGATCTCTCTCCTCTCTCTCCCTGTGATCTCTCTCTCCTCTCTCCCCCTGTGATCTCTCTCTCTCTCTCTCTCCCCCTGTGATCTCTCTCTCTCTCCCTCTGATCTCTCTCTATCTCTCTCTCCCGTGATCTCTCTCTCCCCCTGTGATCTCTCCTCTCTCTCCCTGTGATCTCTCTCCCTCTCTCTCTGATCTCTCTCTCTCCCTGTGATCTCTCTCTCTCCCCCTGTGATCTCTCTCTCTCTCTCCCTCTGATCTCTCTCTATCTCTCTCTCCCAGTGATCTCTCTCTCTCTCTCCCTGTGATCTCTCTCTCTCCCTGTGATCTCTCTCTCTCTCTCTCTCCCCCTGTGATCTCTCTCTCTCTCCCTCTGATCTCTCTCTATCTCTCTCTCCCGTGATCTCTCTCTCCCCCTGTGATCTCTCCTCTCTCTCCCTGTGATCTCTCTCCCTCTCTCTCTGATCTCTCTCTCTCCCTGTGATCTCTCTCTCTCCCCCTGTGATCTCTCTCTCTCTCTCCCTCTGATCTCTCTCTATCTCTCTCTCCCAGTGATCTCTCTCTCTCTCTCCCTGTGATCTCTCTCTCTCCCTGTGATCTCTCTCTCCCCCTGTGATCTCTCTCTCTCTCTCCCTCTGATCTCTCTCTATCTCTCTCTCCCAGTGATCTCTCTCGCTCTCTCCCTGTGATCTCTCCTCTCTCCCTGTGATCTCTCTCTCTCCCTGTGACCTCTCTCCCTCTCTCTCTGATCTCTCTCTCTCCCTGTGATCTCTCTCTCTCTCCCCCTGTGATCTCTCTCTCTCTCTCCCTCTGATCTCTCTCTATCTCTCTCTCCCAGTGATCTCTCTCTCTCTCCCTGTGATCTCTCTCTCTCCCTGTGATCTCTCTCTCTCCCACTCTGATCTCTCTCTCTCTCTCTCTCCCCCCCTGTGATCTCTCTCTCTCTGATCTCTCTCTATCTCTCTCTCCCTGTGATCTCTCTCTCTCTCTCTCCCCCTGTGATCTCTCTCTCTGTGATCTCTCTCTCTGTGATCTCTCTTTCTCTGATCTCTCTCTCCCTGTGATCTCTCTCTCTCCCTGTTATCTCTCCCTGTGATCTCTCTCACTCTCTGTGATCTCTCTCTCTCTCCCTGTGATCTCTCTCTCTCCCTGTGATCTCTCTCTCTCTCTCTCCCTGTGATCTCTCTCTCTCCCTGTGATCTCTCTCTCTCCCTGTTATCTCTCCCTGTGATCTCTCTCACTCTCTGTGATCTCTCTCTCTCTCCCTGTGATCTCTCTCTATCTCTCTCTCTCTCCCTCTGATCTCTCTCCTCTCTCTCCCTGTGATCTCTCTCTCTCCCTCTGATTTCTCTCTCTCTCTGAGATCTCTCTCTCTCCCTGTGATCTCTTTCTCTCTCTCTCTGATCTCTCCCTCTCTCCCTGTGATCTTTCTGTCTCTCTCCGTGTGATCTCTCTCTCTCTCCCTCCCTGTGATCTCCCTGTCTCTCCCTGTGATCTCTCTCTCCCTGTGACCTCTCTACCTGTGATCTCTCTCTCTCTCACTGTGATCTCTCTCTCTCCATGTGATCTCTCTCCCTCCCTGTGATCTCTCTCTCTCTCACTGTGATCTCTCTCTCTCTCTCCATGTGATCTCTCTCTCTCCATGTGATCTCTCTCTCTCTCCATGTGATCTCTCTCTCTCCCTGTGATCTCTCTCTCTCCCTGTGATCTCTCTCTCTCCATGTGATCTCTCTCCATGTGATCTCTCTCTCTCCCTATGATCTCTCTCTCTCTGTGATCCCTCTCTCCCTGTGATCTCTCTCTCTCTCTCCCTGTGATCTCTCTCTCTCCATGTGATCTCTCTCTCTCTCCCTGTGATCTTTCTCTCTCTCCCTGTGATCTCTCTCTCTCCCTATGATCTCTCTCTCTCTCTGTGATCCCTCTCTCCCTGTGATCTATCTCTCTCTCTCCCTGTGGTATCTCACTTTCTGTGATCTCTCTCTCCCTGTGATCTCTCTGTCTCTCCCTGTGATCTCTCTCTCCCTGTGATCTTTCTCTCTCTCCCTGTGAGCTCTCTCTCTCCCTATGATCTCTCTCTCTCTGTGATCCCTCTCTCCCTGTGATCTATCTCTCTCTCTCCCTGTGGTATCTCACTTTCTCTCTGTGATCTCTCTCTCCCTGTGATCTCTCTCCATGAGATCTCTCTCTCTCCCTGTGATCTCTCTCTCTCTCTCCATGTGATCTCTCTCTCTCACTCTTCATGAGATCTCTCTCTCTCCCTGTGATCTCTCTCTCTCCATGAGATCTCTCTCTCTCCCTGTGATCTCTCTCTCTCCATGAGATCTCTCTCTCTCCCTGTGATCTCTCTCTCCGTGTGATCTCTCTCTCCCTGTGATCTCTCTCTCTCCCTCCCCGAGATCTCTCTCTCTCTCCCTGTGATCTCTCTCTCTGTGATCTCTCTCTCTCTCTGATCTCTCTTTCTCTGATCTCTCTCTCCCTGTGATCTCTCTCTCTCCATGTGATCTCTCTCTCTCCCTGTTATCTCTCCCTGTGATCTCTCTCATTCTCTGTGATCTCTCTCTCTCTCCCTGTGATCTCTCTCTCCCTGTGATCTCTCTCTCTCCCTGTGATCTCTCTCTCTCTCTCCCTGTGATCTCTCTCTCTCTCTCTCCCCCTGTCATCTCTCTCTCTCTCCCCCTGTGATCTCTCTCTCTGATCTCGCTCTATCTCTCTCTCCCTGTGATCTCTCTCTCTCTCCCCCTGTGATCTCTCTCTCCCCCTGTGATCTCTCTCTCTCCCCCCCTGTGATCTCTCTCTCTCTCTCCCTGTGATCTCTCTCTCTCCATGTGATCTCTCTCTCTCTCCCTGTGATCTTTCTCTCTCTCCCTGTGATCTCTCTCTCTCCCTATGATCTCTCTCTCTCTCTGTGATCCCTCTCTCCCTGTGATCTATCTCTCTCTCTCCCTGTGGTATCTCACTTTCTGTGATCTCTCTCTCCCTGTGATCTCTCTGTCTCTCCCTGTGATCTCTCTCTCCCTGTGATCTTTCTCTCTCTCCCTGTGAGCTCTCTCTCTCCCTATGATCTCTCTCTCTCTGTGATCCCTCTCTCCCTGTGATCTATCTCTCTCTCTCCCTGTGGTATCTCACTTTCTCTCTGTGATCTCTCTCTCCCTGTGATCTCTCTCCATGAGATCTCTCTCTCTCCCTGTGATCTCTCTCTCTCTCTCCATGTGATCTCTCTCTCTCACTCTTCATGAGATCTCTCTCTCTCCCTGTGATCTCTCTCTCTCCATGAGATCTCTCTCTCTCCCTGTGATCTCTCTCTCTCCATGAGATCTCTCTCTCTCCCTGTGATCTCTCTCTCCGTGTGATCTCTCTCTCCCTGTGATCTCTCTCTCTCCCTCCCCGAGATCTCTCTCTCTCTCCCTGTGATCTCTCTCTCTGTGATCTCTCTCTCTCTCTGATCTCTCTTTCTCTGATCTCTCTCTCCCTGTGATCTCTCTCTCTCCATGTGATCTCTCTCTCTCCCTGTTATCTCTCCCTGTGATCTCTCTCATTCTCTGTGATCTCTCTCTCTCTCCCTGTGATCTCTCTCTCCCTGTGATCTCTCTCTCTCCCTGTGATCTCTCTCTCTCTCTCCCTGTGATCTCTCTCTCTCTCTCTCCCCCTGTCATCTCTCTCTCTCTCCCCCTGTGATCTCTCTCTCTGATCTCGCTCTATCTCTCTCTCCCTGTGATCTCTCTCTCTCTCCCCCTGTGATCTCTCTCTCCCCCTGTGATCTCTCTCTCTCCCCCCCTGTGATCTCTCTCTCTCTCTCCCCCTGTGATCTCTCTCTTCCTCTGATCTCTCTCTATCTCTCTCTCCCTGTGATCTCTCTCTCTCTCCCCCTGTGATCTCTCTCTCCCCCTGTGATCTCTCTCTCTCCCCCCCTGTGATCTCTCTCTCTCTCTCCCCCTGTGATCTCTCTCTTCCTCTGATCTCTCTCTATCTCTCTCCCTGTGATCTCTCTATCTCTCTCCCCCTGTGATCTCTCTCTCTCTCTCTCCCTGTGATCTCTCGATCTCTCTCCCCCTGTGATCTCTCTCTCTCTGATCTCTCTCTCTCTCCCCCTGTGATCTCTCTCTCCCTCTGATCTCTCTCCCTCTGATCTCTCTCCTCTCTCTCCCTGTGATCTCTCTCTCTCTCCCTGTGATCTCTCTCTATCTCTCTCTCTCTCCCTCTGATCTCTCTCCTCTCTCTCCCTGTGATCTCTCTCTCCTCTCTCCCCCTGTGATCTCTCTCTCTCTCTCTCCCCCTGTGATCTCTCTCTCTCTCCCTCTGATCTCTCTCTATCTCTCTCTCCCGTGATCTCTCTCTCCCCCTGTGATCTCTCTCTCTCTCTCCCTGTGATCTCTCTCTATCTCTCTCTCCCTCTGATCTCTCTCCCTGTGATCTCTCTCTATCTCTCTCTCTCCCTCTGATCTCTCTCCTCTCTCTCCTCTCTCTCCCTGTGATCTCTCTCTCTCCCTGTGATCTCTCTCTCTCCCTCTGATCTCTCCCCTCTCTCTCCCTGTGATCTCTCTCTCTCCCTGTGATCTCTCTCTCTATCTCTCTCTCCCTCTGATCTCTCTCCTCTCTCCCTGTGATCTCTCTCTCTCCCTGTGATCTCTCTCCCTCTCTCTCTGATCTCTCTCTCTCCCTGTGATCTCTCTCTCTCTCCCCCTGTGATCTCTCTCTCTCTCTCCCTCTGATCTCTCTCTATCTCTCTCTCCCAGTGATCTCTCTCTCTCTCTCCCTGTGATCTCTCTCTCTCCCTGTGATCTCTCTCTCTCCCTGTGATCTCCCTCTCTCCCTCTCTGATCTCTCTCTCTCTCCCCCTGTGATCTCTCTCTCTCTGATCTCTCTCTATCTCTCTCTCCCTGTGATCTCTCTCTCTCTCTCTCCCCCTGTGATCTCTCTCTCTGTGATCTCTCTCTCTGTGATCTCTCTTTCTCTGATCTCTCTCTCCCTGTGATCTCTCTCTCTCCCTGTTATCTCTCCCTGTGATCTCTCTCACTCTCTGTGATCTCTCTCTCTCTCCCTGTGATCTCTCTCTCTCCCTGTTATCTCTCCCTGTGATCTCTCTCACTCTCTGTGATCTCTCTCTCTCTCCCTGTGATCTCTCTCTCTCCCTGTGATCTCTCTCTCTCTCTCTCCCTGTGATCTCTCTCTCTCCCTGTGATCTCTCTCTCTCCCTGTTATCTCTCCCTGTGATCTCTCTCACTCTCTGTGATCTCTCTCTCTCTCCCTGTGATCTCTCTCTCTCCCTGTGATCTCTCTCTCTCTCCCCCTGTGATCTCTCTCTCTCTCCCCCTGTCATCTCTCTCTCTCTCCCCCTGTGATCTCTCTCTCTCTCCCCCTGTGATCTCTCTCTCCCTCTGATCTCTCTCTATCTCTCTCTCCCGGTGATCTCTCTATCTCTCTCCCCCTGTGATCTCTCTCTCTCTCTCCCTGTGATCTCTCTCTCTCCCTGTGATCTCTCTCTCTCCCCCTCTGATCTCTCTCTCTCTCCCCCTGTCATCTCTCTCTCTCTCCCCCTGTGATCTCTCTCTCTCTGATCTCTCTCTATCTCTCTCTCCCTGTGATCTCTCTCTCTCCCTGTGATCTCTCTCTCTCCCTGTGATCTCTCTCTCTCTCCCTCTGATCTCTCTCCTCTCTCTCCCTGTGATCTCTCTCTCTCCCTGTGATCTCTCTCTCTCCCTGTGATCTCTCTCTCTCCCTGTGATCTCTCTCCCTCTCTCTCTGATCTCTCTCTCTCTCTCTCCCTGTGATCTCTCTCTCTCTCTCCCTGTGATCTCTCTCCTCTCTCTCCCTGTGATCTCTCTCTCTCCCTGTGATCTCTCTCTCTCCCTGTGATCTCTCTCCCTCTTTCTCTGATCTCTCTCTCTCTCTCTCCCTGTGATCTCTCTCTCTCTCTCCCTGTGATCTCTCTCTCTCTCTCTCTCCCTGTGATCTCTCTCTCTATCTCTCTCTCCCTCTGATCTCTCTCCTCTCTCTCCTCTCTCCCTGTGATCTCTCTCTCCCTCTGATCTCTCTCTATCTCTCTCTCCCTGTGATCTCTCTAACTCTCTCCCCCTGTGATCTCCCTCTCTCTCTCCCCCTGTGATCTCTCTCTCCCTCTGATCTCTCTCTATCTCTCTCCCTCTGATCTCTCTCCTCTCTCTCCCTGTGATCTCTCTCTCCTCTCTCCCCCTGTGATCTCTCTCTCTCTCTCTCCCCCTGTGATCTCTCTATCTCTCTCTCCCTCTGATCTCTCTCTCCCCCTGTGATCTCTCTCTCTCTCCCTGTGATCTCTCTCTATCTCTCTCTCCCTGTGATCTCTCTCTCTCTCTCCCTGTGATCTCTTTCTCTATCTCTCTCTCCCTCTGATCTCTCTCCTCTCTCTCCTCTCTCCCTGTGATCTCTCTCTCCCTCTGATCTCTCTCTATCTCTCTCTCCCTGTGATCTCTCTATCTCTCTCCCCCTGTGATCTCTCTCTCTCTCTCTCTCCCTGTGATCTCTCTATCTCTCTCCCCCTGTGATCTCTCTCTCCCTCTGATCTCTCTCTATCTCTCTCTCCCTGTGATCTCTCTATCTCTCTCCCCCTGTGATCTCTCTCTCTCTCTCCCCCTGTGATCTCTCTCTCCCTCTGATCTCTCTCTATCTCTCTCTCTCCCTCTGATCTCTCTTCCTCTCTCTTCCTGTGATCTCTCTCTCCTCTCTCCCCCTGTGATCTCTCTCTCTCTCTCTCCCCCTGTGATCTCTCTATCTCTCTCTCCCTCTGATCTCTCTCTCCCCCTGTGATCTCTCTCTCTCTCCCTGTGATCTCTCTCTATCTCTCCCTGTGATCTCTCTCTCTCTCTCTCTCTCCCTCTGATCTCTCTCCTCTCTCTCCCTGTGATCTCTCTCTCTCCCTGTGATCTCTCTCTCTCTCCCTCTGATCGCTCTCCTCTCTCTCCCTGTGATCTCTCTCTCTCCCTCTGATCTCTCTCCTCTCTCCCTGTGATCTCTCTCTCTCCCTGTGATCTCTCTCCCTCTCTCTCTGATCTCTCTCTCTCTCTCCCTGTGATCTCTCTCTCTCTCTCCCTGTGATCTCTCTCTCTCTCTCCCTGTGATCTCTCTCTCTCTGATCTCTCTCTCTCTCTCCCTGTGATCTCTCTCTCTCTCTCTCCCCCTGTGATCTCTCTCTCTCTCTCCCTCTGATCTCTCTCTATCTCTCTCTCCCTGTGATCTCTCTCTCTCTCCCCCTGTGATCTCTCTCTCTCTCTCCCTGTGATCTCTCTCTATCTCTCACTCCCTCTGATCTCTCTCCTCTCTCTCCCTGTGATCTCTCTCTCTCTCTCCCTATGTGATCTCTCTCTCTCTCCCTGTGATCTCTCTCTCTCTCTCCCTCTGATCTCTCTCCTCTCTCTCCCTGTGATCTCTCTCTCTCTCCCTGTGATCTCTCTCTCCCTGTGATCTCTCTCTCTCCCTCTGATCTCTCTCCTCTCTCTCCCTGTGATCTCTCTCTCTCCCTGTGATCTCTCTCTCTCTCTCCCTCTGATCTCTCTCTCCCTCTGATCTCTCTCTCTCTCTCCCTGTGATCTCTCTCTCTCTCCCTGTGATCTCTCTCTCTCTCTCCCTGTGATCTCTCTCTATCTCTCTCCTCTCTCTCCCTGTGATCTCTCTCTATCTCTCTCTCTCTCTCTCCCTGTGATCTCTCTCTCTATCTCTCTCTGATCTCTCTCCTCTCTCTCCCTGTGATCTCTGTCTCTCTCCCTGTGATCTCTCTCTATCTCTCCCTGTGATCTCTCTCTCTATCTCTCTCTCTCTGATCTCTCTCCTCTCTCTCCCTGTGATCTCTCTCTCTCTCTCCCTGTGATCTCTCTCTATCTCTCTCCTCTCTCTCCCTGTGATCTCTCTCTCTCTCTGATCTCTCCTCTCTCTCCCTGTGATCTCTCTCTCTCTCCCTGTGATCTCTCTCTATCTCTCTCCTCTCTCTCCCTGTGATCTCTCTCTCTCTCCCTGTGATCTCTCTCTCTCCCTGTGATCTCTCTCTCTCTATCTCTCTCTCTCTCTCTCCCTGTGATCTCTCTCTCTCTATCTCTCTCTCTCTCCCTGTGATCTCTCTCTCTCCCTCTGATCTCTCTCCTCTCTCTCCCTGTGATCTCTCTCTCTCTATCTCTCTCTCTCCCTGTGATCTCTCTCTCTCTCCCTGTGATCTCTCTCTCTCCCTGTGATCTCTCCTCTCTCTCCCTGTGATCTCTCTCTCTCTCCCTGTGATCTCTCTCTCTCTCTCCCTGTGATCTCTCTCTCTCCCTGTGATCTCTCTCCTCTCTCTCCCTGTGATCTATCTCTCTCTATCTCTCTCTCCCTGTGATCTCTCTCTCTCTCCCTGTGATCTCTCTCTCTCCCTGTGATCTCTCCTCTCTCTCCCTGTGATCTCTCTCTATCTCTCTCCTCTCTCTCCCTCTGATCTCTCTCTCTCTCTCTCCCTGTGATCTCTCTCTCTCCCTGTGATCTCTCTCTCTCCCTGTGATCTCTCCTCTCTCTCCCTGTGATCTCTCCTCTCTCCCTGTGATCTCCCTCTCTCTCCCTGTGATCTCTCCTCTCTCTCCCTGTGATCTCTCTCTCTCTCCCTGAGATCTCTCTCTCTCTCCCTGTGATCTCTCTCTCTCTCCCCCTGTGATCTCTCTCTCCCTCTGATCTCTCTCTATCTCTCTCTCCCTGTGATCTCTCTATCTCTCTCCCCCTGTGATCTCTCTCTCTCTCTCCCCCTGTGATCTCTCTCTCCCTCTGATCTCTCTCTATCTCTCTCTCTCCCTCTGATCTCTCTTCCTCTCTCTTCCTGTGATCTCTCTCTCCTCTCTCCCCCTGTGATCTCTCTCTCTCTCTCTCCCCCTGTGATCTCTCTATCTCTCTCTCCCTCTGATCTCTCTCTCCCCCTGTGATCTCTCTCTCTCTCCCTGTGATCTCTCTCTATCTCTCCCTGTGATCTCTCTCTCTCTCTCTCTCTCCCTCTGATCTCTCTCCTCTCTCTCCCTGTGATCTCTCTCTCTCCCTGTGATCTCTCTCTCTCTCCCTCTGATCGCTCTCCTCTCTCTCCCTGTGATCTCTCTCTCTCCCTCTGATCTCTCTCCTCTCTCCCTGTGATCTCTCTCTCTCCCTGTGATCTCTCTCCCTCTCTCTCTGATCTCTCTCTCTCTCTCCCTGTGATCTCTCTCTCTCTCTCCCTGTGATCTCTCTCTCTCTCTCCCTGTGATCTCTCTCTCTCTGATCTCTCTCTCTCTCTCCCTGTGATCTCTCTCTCTCTCTCTCCCCCTGTGATCTCTCTCTCTCTCTCCCTCTGATCTCTCTCTATCTCTCTCTCCCTGTGATCTCTCTCTCTCTCCCCCTGTGATCTCTCTCTCTCTCTCCCTGTGATCTCTCTCTATCTCTCACTCCCTCTGATCTCTCTCCTCTCTCTCCCTGTGATCTCTCTCTCTCTCTCCCTATGTGATCTCTCTCTCTCTCCCTGTGATCTCTCTCTCTCTCTCCCTCTGATCTCTCTCCTCTCTCTCCCTGTGATCTCTCTCTCTCTCCCTGTGATCTCTCTCTCCCTGTGATCTCTCTCTCTCCCTCTGATCTCTCTCCTCTCTCTCCCTGTGATCTCTCTCTCTCCCTGTGATCTCTCTCTCTCTCTCCCTCTGATCTCTCTCTCCCTCTGATCTCTCTCTCTCTCTCCCTGTGATCTCTCTCTCTCTCCCTGTGATCTCTCTCTCTCTCTCCCTGTGATCTCTCTCTATCTCTCTCCTCTCTCTCCCTGTGATCTCTCTCTATCTCTCTCTCTCTCTCTCCCTGTGATCTCTCTCTCTATCTCTCTCTGATCTCTCTCCTCTCTCTCCCTGTGATCTCTGTCTCTCTCCCTGTGATCTCTCTCTATCTCTCCCTGTGATCTCTCTCTCTATCTCTCTCTCTCTGATCTCTCTCCTCTCTCTCCCTGTGATCTCTCTCTCTCTCTCCCTGTGATCTCTCTCTATCTCTCTCCTCTCTCTCCCTGTGATCTCTCTCTCTCTCTGATCTCTCCTCTCTCTCCCTGTGATCTCTCTCTCTCTCCCTGTGATCTCTCTCTATCTCTCTCCTCTCTCTCCCTGTGATCTCTCTCTCTCTCCCTGTGATCTCTCTCTCTCCCTGTGATCTCTCTCTCTCTATCTCTCTCTCTCTCTCTCCCTGTGATCTCTCTCTCTCTATCTCTCTCTCTCTCCCTGTGATCTCTCTCTCTCCCTCTGATCTCTCTCCTCTCTCTCCCTGTGATCTCTCTCTCTCTATCTCTCTCTCTCCCTGTGATCTCTCTCTCTCTCCCTGTGATCTCTCTCTCTCCCTGTGATCTCTCCTCTCTCTCCCTGTGATCTCTCTCTCTCTCCCTGTGATCTCTCTCTCTCTCTCCCTGTGATCTCTCTCTCTCCCTGTGATCTCTCTCCTCTCTCTCCCTGTGATCTATCTCTCTCTATCTCTCTCTCCCTGTGATCTCTCTCTCTCTCCCTGTGATCTCTCTCTCTCCCTGTGATCTCTCCTCTCTCTCCCTGTGATCTCTCTCTATCTCTCTCCTCTCTCTCCCTCTGATCTCTCTCTCTCTCTCTCCCTGTGATCTCTCTCTCTCCCTGTGATCTCTCTCTCTCCCTGTGATCTCTCCTCTCTCTCCCTGTGATCTCTCCTCTCTCCCTGTGATCTCCCTCTCTCTCCCTGTGATCTCTCCTCTCTCTCCCTGTGATCTCTCTCTCTCTCCCTGAGATCTCTCTCTCTCTCCCTGTGATCTCTCTCTCTCTCTCCCTGTGATCTCTCTCTCTCTCTCCCTGTGATCTCTCTCTCTCTCTCCCTGTGATCTCTCTCTCTCTCCCTGTGATCTCTCTCTCTCTCTCTCTCCCTGTGATCTCTCTCTCTCCCTGTGATCTCTCTCTCTCTCATTCGCCTTCTCTTCCTCCGTTGATCAGATCCGCTCTCTCGCAGCTTCCGCACCGGGTCGCTCACAGTCTGTGGAGGTCGGAGCGGCGGCGGGCGGGTCCTGGACCGTCTGGGACACAGTCTGGGCGGGTGGGGGACAGTCTGGGCGGGTCTGGGACACAGTCTGGGCGGGTGGGGGACAGTCTGGGCGGCTCGGGGACCCTCTCCCATCCTCTCCGGGATCAGTATCAGCACCAGGAACAGCGCCGGGCCCGGGGCCGGGAACAGGTCCAGTCATGGCCACAAACTGTACCGGGATCCCGGCAGATCTCCAAGGTAAAGAGAGAGAGTCCGGATCACAGGCTCTCCCCGGCTCAACATCCTCATCCCTCTCTCCATCCTCATCCCTCTCTCCATCCTCATCCCTCTCTCCCTCTCTCCATCCTCATCCCTCTCTCCATCCTCATCCCTCTCTCCCTCTCTCCATCCCTCTCTCCCTCTCTCCATCCCTCTCTCCCTCTCTCCATCCCTCTCTCCATCCTCATCCCTCTCTCCATCCCTCTCTCCATCCCTCTCTCCATCCTCATCCCTCTCTCCATCCTCATCCCTCTCTCCATCCCTCTCTCCATCCTCATCCCTCTCTCCCTCTCTCCATCCCCCTCTCCCCATATCTCCATCCCCATCCCTCTCCATCCTCATCCCTTTCTCCATCTCTCCATCCTCATCCCTCTCTCCATCCTCATCTCTCCATCTCTCCATCCCCATCCCTCCATCTCTCTCTCTCCCCTCTCTCCATCCCCATCTCTCCCTATCTCTCCATCCTCATCCCTCTCTCCATCTCTCCATCCTCATCTCCACATCTCTCCATCTCTCTCCCTCTCCCCATCTCTCCATCCTCATCCCTCTCTCTCTCTCTCCCCCCTCCCTCCCTCCCTCTTTCCCCCCTCCCTCCCTCCCTCTCTCTCTCCCCCCTCCCTCCATCCCTCTCTCCCTCCCTCCCCCTCTCTCTCCCTCCCTCTCTCCCCCTCTCTCTCCCTCCCTCCCTCTCTCTCTCTCTCTGATTCCATCCACCAGCTCAATTGCACAACAAGCCTCTCATTCTCTGCAATATTTCATGTTATGTTTTTGCCTGAACCTCATTCCCCATTCCTCATTCCCCATTCCCCATTCCCCAGTCTCTCCTCCCCTCCTCTTCCTCTCTTCAAAATCTATCCCAACCTCCCCCCCCGACCTCTTTCACAATCTACTGCTTGTAATATGGAAAAAAAAATCTTTAATACAAAATATTTGAATAGATTCTCACAGCTGCTTCTGGCCTCTGTGTCAGTGTGTGTCTGTGTGAGTGTGTGTGTCAGTGTGTGTGTCAGTGTCTGTGTGTGTCAGTCAGTGTGTGTGTGTGTCAGTGTTTGTGTGTCTGTGTGAGTGTGAGTTTGTGTGTGTGTCTGTGAGTGTGTGTGTGTCAGTGTGTGTGTGTCAGTCAGTGTGTGTGTGTGTCAGTGTTTGTGTGTGTCAGTGTGTGTGTCTGTGTGTGTGTCAGTCAGTGTGTGTGTGTGTCAGTGTTTGTGTGTGTGTGTCAGTGTGTGTGTGTGTCAGTGTGTGTGTCTGTGCGAGTGTGTGTGTGTGTGAGTGAGTGTGTGTCAGTGTGTGTCTGTGTGTGTGTGTGTCAGTGTGTGTGTGTGTGTGTGAGTGTGTGTGTGTGAGTGTGTGTGTGTGTGTGAGTGTGTGTGTGTCAGTGTGTGTGTGAGTGAGTGTGTGTCAGTGTGTGTCTGTGTGTGTGTGAGTGAGTGTGTGTCAGTGTGTGTGTGTGTGAGTGTGTGTGTGTCAGTGTGTGTCTGTGTGTCAGTGTGTGTGAGTGTGTGTGTGTGTGTGTCAGTGTGTGTGTGTGTGTGTGAGTGTGAGTGTGTGTCAGTGTGTGTGTGTCAGTGTGTGTCTGTGTGTGTGTGTGTGTGTGTCAGTGTGTGTGTGTGTGTGTGTGTCAGTGTGTGTGTGTGTGCGTCAGTGTCAGTGTGTGTGAGTGTGTGTGTGTGTGTCAGTGTGTGTCTGTGTGTGTGTGTGTGTCAGTGTGTGTGTCAGTGTGTGTGTGTGTCAGTGTGTGTGAGTGTGTGTGCATGTGTGTGTCTGTGAGTGTGAGTGTGAGTGTGTGTGTGTCAGTGTCTGTGTGTGTGTCAGTGTGTGTCTGTGAGTGTGAGTGAGTGTGTGTGTGTCAGTGTCTGTGTGTGTGTGTGTGTCAGTGTCTGTGAGTGTGTGTGTGTCAGTGTGTGTGTGTGTGTCAGTGTGTGTGTGTGTCAGTGTGTGTCTGTGTGTGTGTGAGTGTGTGTGTGTCAGTGTGTGTCTGTGTGTGTGAGTGTGTGTGTGTGTGTGTCAGTGTGTGTCTGTGAGTGTGTGTGTGTCAGTGTCTGTGTGTGTGTCAGTGTGTGTCAGTGTGTGTGTGTGTGAGTGTGTGTGTGTCAGTGTGTGTGTGTGTGTGTCAGTGTGTGAGTGTGTGTGTCAGTGTGTGTGTGTGTGTGTGAGTGTGTGTGTCAGTGTGTGTGTCAGTGTGTGTGTGTGTGAGTGTGTGTGTCAGTGTGTGTGTCAGTGTGTGTGTGTGTGTGTCAGTGTGTGTGAGTGTGTGTGTCAGTGTGTGTGTCAGTGTGTGAGTGTGTCAGTGTGTGAGTGTGTGTGTCAGTGTGTGAGCGTGTCAGTGTGTGAGTGTGTATGTCAGTGTGTGTGTGTCTGTATGTGAGTGTGTCAGTGTGTGAGTGTGTGTCAGTGTGTGAGTGTGTCCGTGTGTGAGTGTGTGTGTGTGTGTCAGTGTGTGTGTCAGTGTGTGAGTGAGTGTGTGTGTCTGTGTGTGTGTGAGTGTGTCAGTGTGTGAGTGTGTGTCAGTGTGTGTGTGTGTGAGTGTGTGTGTCAGTGTGTGTGTCTGTGTGTGTGTGAGTGTGTCAGTGTGTGAGTGTGTGTGAGTGTGTGTGTGTGTGTGAGTGTGTCAGTGTGTGAGTGTGTGTGTCAGTGTGTGTGTGTGTGTGAGTGTGTCAGTGTGTGAGTGTGTGTGTCAGTGTGTGTGTGTCAGTGTGTGAGTGTGTCAGTGTGTGAGTGTGTGTGAGTGTGTGTGTCAGTGTGTGAGTGTGTCAGTGTGTGAGTGTGTGTGAGTGTGTGTGAGTGTGTGTGTCAGTGTGTGTGTGTCAGTGTGTGAGTGTGTCAGTGTGTGAGTGAGTGTGTCAGTGTGTGAGTGTGTCAGTGTGTGAGTGTGTGTGTGAGTGTGTGAGTGTGTGTGTCAGTGTGTGAGTGTGTGTGTCAGTGTGTGAGTGTGTCAGTGTGTGAGTGTGTGTGTCAGTGTGTGAGTGTGTGAGTGTGTCAGTGTGTGTGTGTGTGTGTGAGTGTGTGTGAGTGAGAGACAAGCCCTCCTCTGGTTGTAAATCAGTGTTCAGCCTCGAGCCCTGTTGTATTCGGCCGGGTTCCAGTGTTTTTTCCCAATCGGAATGTCAGGCCTCAGTCAGGAACAATCTTCTGGTTATTTCTGTTCACTTGCCGTGTTGTGTCGAGCTGCCTCTGTCACCGGGCTGTCTGAGCACAATGTTTAGTGTTTCCCGATGTCTGGGGGGGGGTCTCTGGATCAGTGTGAGGGGAGAACCCGAGTGAGGGTGGAGAGGGTGGTGGAGAGGGCTCTGACCTACATCGGTCCCCGGTCCGGGAACGCCTCGATTTTAAAATTCTCATCCTCCTGTTCAAATCCCTCCATGGCCCTCGCCCCCCTCCCTCCCTCTCTCTGTAACCTCCTCCAGCCCCCTACA
>NW_027138457.1:5000-46984 GCF_035084215.1 Heptranchias perlo
ATTAACATCAGTCGAGATACAGTCAGTAACACAGGGCGCTGGGGGAGAGGGGTTACTGAGTGACAGTGTGAGGGAGAGGGATTAACATCAGTAGAGATACAGTCAGTAACACAGGGCGCTGGGGGAGAGGGGTTACTGAGTGACAGTGTGAGGGAGAGGATTAACATCAGTAGAGATACAGTCAGTAACACAGGGCGCTGGGGGGAGAGGGGTTACTGAGTGACAGTGTGAGGGAGAGGGATTAACATCAGTAGAGATACAGTCAGTGACACAGGGCGCTGGGGGGAGAGGGGTTACTGAGTGACGGTGTGAGGGAGAGGGATTAACATCAGTAGAGATAGAGTCAGTAACACAGGGCGCTGGGGGGAGAGGGGTTACTGAGAGACAGTGTGAGGGAGAGGGATTAACATCAGTAGAGATACAGTCAGTAACACAGGGCGCTGGGGGAGAGGGGTTACTGAGAGACAGTGTGAGGGAGAGGGATTAACATCAGTAGAGATACAGTCAGTAACACAGGGCGCTGGGGGGAGAGGGGTTACTGAGTGACGGTGTGAGGGAGAGGGATTAACATCAGTAGAGATACAGTCAGTAACACAGGGCGCTGGGGGGAGAGGGGTTACTGAGTGACAGTGTGAGGGAGAGGGATTAACATCAGTAGAGATACAGTCAGTAACACAGGGCGCTGGGGGAGAGGGGTTACTGAGTGACAGTGTGAGGGAGAGGGATTAACATCAGTAGAGATACAGTCAGTAACACAGGGCGCTGGGGGGAGAGGGTTACTGAGTGACAGTGTGAGGGAGAGGGATTAACATCAGTAGAGATACAGTCAGTAACACAGGGCGCTGGGGGGAGAGGGGTTACTGAGTGACAGTGTGAGGGAGAGGGATTAACATCAGTCGAGATACAGTCAGTAACACAGGGCGCTGGGGGGGAGAGGGGTTACTGAGTGACAGTGTGAGGGAGGGGGATTAACATCAGTAGGGATACAGTCAGTAACACTGGGCGCTGGGGGGAGAGGGGTTACTAAGAGACAGTGTGAGGGAGGGGATTAACATCAGTAGAGATACAGTCAGTGACACAGGGCGCTGGGGGGAGAGGGGTTACTGAGAGACAGTGTGAGGGAGAGGGATTAACATCAGTAGAGATACAGTCAGTAACACAGGGCGCTGGGGGAGAGGGGTTACTGAGTGAAAGTGTGAGGGAGAGGGATTAACATCAGTAGAGATACAGTCAATAACACAGGGCGCTGGGGGGAGAGGGGTTACTGAGTGACAGTGTGAGGGAGAGGGATTAACATCAGTAGAGATACAGTCAGTAACACAGGGCGCTGGGGGAGAGGGGTTACTGAGTGACAGTGTGAGGGAGAGGGATTAACATCAGCAGAGATACAGTCAGTAACACAGGGCGCTGGGGGGAGAGGGGTTACTGAGTGACAGTGTGAGGGAGAGGGATTAACATCAGTAGAGATACAGTCAGTAACACAGGGCGCTGGGGGGAGAGGGGTTACTGAGAGACAGTGTGAGGGAGAGGGATTAACATCAGTAGAGATACAGTCAGTAACACAGGGCGCTGGGGGGAGAGGGGTTACTGAGTGACAGTGTGAGGGAGAGGGATTAACATCAGTCGAGATACAGTCAGTAACACAGGGCGCTGGGGGAGAGGGGTTACTGAGAGACAGTGTGAGGGAGAGGGATTAACATCAGTAGAGATACAGTCAGTAACACAGGGCGCTGGGGGGAGAGGGGTTACTGAGTGACAGTGTGAGGGAGAGGGATTAACATCAGTAGGGATACAGTCAGTAACACAGGGCGCTGGGGGGAGAGGGTTACTGAGTGACAGTGTGAGGGACAGGGATTAACATCAGTAGAGATACAGTCAGTAACACAGGGCGCTGGGGGAGAGGGTTACTGAGAGACAGTGTGAGGGAGAGGGATTAACATCAGTAGAGATACAGTCAGTAACACAGGGCGCTGGGGGGAGAGGGGTTACTGAGTGACAGTGTGAGGGAGAGGGATTAACATCAGTAGAGATACAGTCAGTAACACAGGGCGCTGGGGGGAGAGGGTTACTGAGTGACAGTGTGAGGGAGAGGGATTAACATCAGTAGAGATACAGTCAGTAACACAGGGCGAGGGGGGAGAGGGTTACTGAGTGACAGTGTGAGGGAGGGGATTAACATCAGTAGAGATACAGTCAGTAACACAGGGCGCTGGGGGAGAGGGGTTACTGAGTGACAGTGTGAGGGAGAGGGATTAACATCAGTAGAGATACAGTCAGTAACACAGGGCGCTGGGGGGAGAGGGGTTACTGAGTGACAGTGTGAGGGAGAGGGATTAACATCAGTAGAGATACAGTCAGTAACACAGGGCGCTGGGGGAGAGGGGTTACTGAGTGACAGTAGTGAGGGAGAGGGATTAACATCAGTAGAGATACAGTCAGTAACACAGGGCGCTGGGGGGAGAGGGGTTACTGAGTGACAGTGTGAGGGAGAGGGATTAACATCAGTAGATACAGTCAGTGACACAGGGCGCTGGGGGGAGAGGGGTTACTGAGTGACGGTGTGAGGGAGAGGGATTAACATCAGTTGAGATAGAGTCAGTAACACAGGGCGCTGGGGGAGAGGGGTTACTGAGTGACAGTGTGAGGGAGAGGGATTAACATCAGTAGAGATACAGTCAGTAACACAGGGCGCTGGGGGAGAGGGGTTACTGAGTGACAGTGTGAGGGAGGGATTAACATCAGTAGAGATACAGTCAGTAACACAGGGCGCTGGGGGGAGAGGGGTTACTGAGAGACAGTGTGAGGGAGAGGGATTAACATCAGTAGAGATACAGTCAGTAACACAGGGCGCTGGGGGAGAGGGGTTACTGAGTGACAGTGTGAGGTGAGAGGATTAACATCAGTGGAGATACAGTCAGTAACACAGGGCGCTGGGGGAGAGGGGTTGCTGAGAGACAGTGTGAGGGAGGGGATTAACATCAGTAGAGATACAGTCAGTAACACAGGGCGCTGGGGGGAGAGGGTTACTGAGTGACAGTGTGAGGGAGGGGGATTAACATCAGTAGAGATACAGTCAGTAACACAGGGCGCTGGGGGAGAGGGTTACTGAGTGACAGTGTGAGGGAGAGGGATTAACATCAGCAGAGATACAGTCAGTAACACAGGGCGCTGGGGGGAGAGGGGTTACTGAGTGACAGTGTGAGGGAGAGGGATTAACATCAGTAGAGATACAGTCAGTAACACAGGGCGCTGGGGGAGAGGGGTTACTGAGTGACAGTGTGAGGGAGAGGGATTAACATCAGTAGAGATACAGTCAGTAACACAGGGCGCTGGGGGAGAGGGGTTACTGAGTGACAGTGTGAGGGAGAGGGATTAACATCAGTAGAGATACAGTCAGTAACACAGGGCGCTGGGGGGATAGGGGTTACTGAGTGACAGTGTGAGGGAGAGGATTAACATCAGTAGAGATACAGTCAGTAACACAGGGCGCTGGGGGGAGAGGGGTTACTGAGAGACAGTGTGAGGGAGAGGGATTAACATCAGGAGAGATACAGTCAGTAACACAGGGCGCTGGGGGAGAGGGGTTACTGAGTGACAGTGTGAGGAGAGGATTAACATCAGTCGAGATACAGTCAGTAACACAGGGTGCTGGGGGGAGAGGGGTTACTGAGTGACAGTGTGAGGGAGAGGGATTAACATCAGTAGAGATACAGTCAGTAACACAGGGCGCTGGGGGAGAGGGGTTACTGAGTGACAGTGTGAGGGAGAGGGATTAACATCAGTAGAGATACAGTCAGTACACAGGGCGCTGGCGGGAGAGGGGTTACTGAGTGACAGTGTGAGGGAGAGGGATTAACATCAGTAGAGATACAGTCAGTAACACAGGGCGCTGGCGGGAGAGGGGTTACTGAGAGACAGTGTGAGGAGAGGGATTAACGTCAGTCAGTAACACAGGGCGCTGGGGGAGAGGGGTTACTGAGAGACAGTGTGAGGGAGAGGGATTAACATCAGTAGAGATACAGTCAGTAACACAGGGCGCTGGGGGGAGAGGGTTACTGAGTGACAGTGTGAGGGAGAGGGATTAACATCAGTAGAGATACAGTCAGTAACACAGGCGCTGGGGGAGAGGGGTTACTGAGAGACAGTGTGAGGGAGAGGGATTAACATCAGTAGAGATACAGTCAGTAACACAGGGCGCTGGGGGAGAGGGGTTACTGAGTGACAGTGTGAGGGAGAGGGATTAACATCAGTAGAGATACAGTCAGTAACACAGGGCGCTGGGGGGAGAGGGGTTACTGAGAGACGGTGTGAGGGAGAGGGATTAACATCAGTAGAGATACAGTCAGTAACACAGGGCGCTGGGGGGAGAGGGGTTACTGAGTGACAGTGTGAGGGAGGGGGATTAACATCAGTAGAGATACAGTCAGTAACACAGGGCGCTGGGGGAGAGGGGTTACTGAGTGACAGTGTGAGGGAGAGGGATTAACATCAGTCGAGATACAGTCAGTAACACAGGGCGCTGGGGGAGAGGGGTTACTGAGAGACAGTGTGAGGGAGAGGGATTAACATCAGTAGAGATACAGTCAGTAACACAGGGCGCTGGGGGGAGAGGGGTTACTGAGTGACAGTGTGAGGGAGAGGGATTAACATCAGTAGGGATACAGTCAGTAACACAGGGCGCTGGGGGGAGAGGGGTTACTGAGTGACAGTGTGAGGGACAGGGATTAACATCAGTAGAGATACAGTCAGTAACACAGGGCGCTGGGGGAGAGGGGTTACTGAGAGACAGTGTGAGGGAGAGGGATTAACATCAGTAGAGATACAGTCAGTAACACAGGGCGCTGGGGGGAGAGGGGTTACTGAGTGACGGTGTGAGGGAGAGGGATCAACATCAGTAGAGATACAGTCAGTAACACAGGGCGCTGGGGGAGAGGGGTTACTGAGAGACAGTGTGAGGGAGAGGGATTAACATCAGTAGAGATACGGTCAGTAACACAGGGCGCTGGGGGAGAGGGGTTACTGAGTGACAGTGTGAGGGAGAGGGATTAACATCAGTAGAGATACAGTCAGTAACACAGGGCGCTGGGGGGAGAGGGGTTACTGAGAGACAGTGTGAGGGAGAGGGATTAACATCAGTAGAGATACAGTCAGTAACACAGGGCGCTGGGGGAGAGGGGTTACTGAGAGACAGTGTGAGGGAGAGGGATTAACGTCAGTCAGTAACACAGGGCGCTGGGGGGAGAGGGGTTACTGAGAGACAGTGTGAGGGAGGGGGGATTAACGTCAGTCAGTAACACAGGGCGCTGGGGGAGAGGGGTTACCGAGAGACAGTGTGAGGGAGAGGGATTAACATCAGTAGAGATACAGTCAGTAACACAGGGCGCTGGGGGAGAGGGGTTACTGAGAGACAGTGTGAGGGAGAGGGATTAACGTCAGTCAGTAACACAGGGCGCTGGGGGGAGAGGGGTTACTGAGAGACAGTGTGAGGGAGGGGGATTAACGTCAGTAGAGATACAGTCAGTAACACAGGGCGCTGGGGGGAGAGGGGTTACTGAGTGACAGTGTGAGGGAGAGGGATTAACATCAGTAGAGATACAGTCAGTAACACAGGGCGCTGGGGGGAGAGGGGTTACTGAGTGACAGTGTGAGGGAGAGGGATTAACATCAGTAGAGATACAGTCAGTAACACAGGGCGCTGGGGGGAGAGGGGTTACTGAGAGACAGTGTGAGGGAGAGGGATTAACATCAGTAGAGATACAGTCAGTAACACAGGGCGCTGGGGGGAGAGGGGTTACTGAGAGACAGTGTGGGGGAGGGGGATTAACGTCAGTCAGTAACAGAGGGCGCTGGGGGAGAGGGGTTACCGAGAGACGGTGTGGGGGAGGGGGATTAACGTCAGTCAGTAACGCCGGACTCTTTTACAGTGCTATGTCCGTCACACGCCATCTCCGTCTCCACACATCACAACCTCCACAAGACCGTGGGCTCCGACGTCACCCTCTACTGCGGATTCTGGTCCAGCGAGTACGTTTCCGATCTCACCACGCTGTCCTGGCGCTTCCGTCCGGACAACTCCAGGGAGATCATCTCGGTAAGGCGGCCGGCTGTTCGACTCGGGTGGGCGGCGCCCCTCCGACCGCTTCGTGCTGACGCCGTGCGAGCGGGCGGGTGTTCGACTGCGGCGGCGGGAGGGGAGTTGGGCATCGCGGAGACGGCGGGAGTCGCTGCCCAGGATCCGGGGGCTGGTTTGCACTGGTTTCTCCCAGGTCAACGCCGGGGGGTGCTGCGGTCATTTTGTCACCAACTTCTGCCAAGAAACAAGCCATCGTGCGTGTTTGGCAGGACAGTGCGGAGGGAGCTTTACTCTGTATCTAACCCTGTACCTGCCCTGGGAGTGTTTGATGGGACAGTGTAGAGGGAGCTTTACTCTGTATCTAACCCTGTACCTGCCCTGGGAGTGTTTGATGGGACAGTGTAGAGGGAGCTTTACTCTGTATCTCACCCTGTACCTGACCCTGGGAGTGTTTGACGGGACAGTGTGGAGGGAGCTTTACTCTGTATCTAACCCTGTACCTGCCCTGGGAGTGTTTGATGGGACAGTGTAGAGGGAGCTTTACTCTGTATCTAACCCTGTACCTGACCCTGGGAGTGTTTGATGGGACAGTGTAGAGGGAGCTTTACTCTGTATCTAACCCTGTACCTGCCCCTGGGAGTGTTTGATGGGACAGTGTAGAGGGAGCTTTACTCTGTATCTAACCCTGTACCTGCCCTGGGAGTGTTTGATGGGACAGTGTCGAGGGAGCTTTACTCTGTATCTAACCCTGTACCTGACCCTGGGAGTGTTTGATGGGACAGTGTAGAGGGAGCTTTACTCTGTACCTAACCCTGTCCCTGCCCTGGGAGCGTTTGATGGGACAGTGTAGAGGGAGCTTTACTCTGTCTCTAACCCTGTACCTGCCCTGGGAGTGTTTGATGGGACAGTGTAGAGGGAGCTTTACTCTGTCTCTAACCCTGTACCTGCCCTGGGAGTGTTTGATGGGACAGTGTAGAGGGAGCTTTACTCTGTATCTAACCCTGTACCTGCCCTGGGAGTGTTTGATGGGACAGTGTAGAGGGAGCTTTACTCTGTATCTAACCCTGTACCTGACCCTGGGAGTGTTTGATGGGACAGTGTAGAGGGAGCTTTACTCTGTATCTAACCCTGTACCTGCCCTGGGAGTGTTTGACGGGACAGTGTAGAGGGAGCTTTACTCTGTATCTAACCCTGTACCTGCCCCTGGGAGTGTTTGATGGGACAGTGTAGAGGGAGCTTTACTCTGTATCTAACCCTGTACCTGCCCTGGGAGTGTTTGATGGGACAGTGTCGAGGGAGCTTTACTCTGTATCTAACCCTGTACCTGCCCTGGGAGTGTTTGATGGGACAGTGTAGAGGGAGCTTTACTCTGTATCTAACCGTGTACCTGCCCTGGGAGTGTTCGATGGGACAGTGTAGAGGGAGCTTTACTCTGTATCTAACCCTGTACCTGCCCTGGGAGTGTTTGATGGGACAGTGTAGAGGGAGCTTTACTCTGTATCTAACCCTGTACCTGCCCTGGGAGTGTTTGATGGGACAGTGTAGAGGGAGCTTTACTCTGTATCTACCCCTGTACCTGCCCTGGGAGTGTTTGATGGGACAGTGTAGAGGGAGCTTTACTCTGTATCTAACCCTGTACCTACCCTGGGAGTGTTTGACGGGACAGTGTAGAGGGAGCTTTACTCTGTATCTAACCCTGTACCTGCCCTGGGAGTGTTTGATGGGACAGTGGAGAGGGAGCTTTACTCTGTATCTAACCCTGTACCTGCCCTGGGAGTGTTTGATGGGACAGTGTGGAGGGAGCTTTACTCTGTCTCTAACCCTGTACCTGGCCCTGGGAGTGTTTGATGGGACGGTGTAGAGGGAGCTTTAATCTGTATCTACCCCTGTACCTGCCCTGGGAGTGTTTGATGGGACAGTGTAGAGGGAGCTTTACTCTGTATCTAACCCTGTACCTGCCCTGGGAGTGTTTGATGGGACAGTGTAGAGGGAGCTTTACTCTGTATCTAACCCTGTACCTGCCCCTGGGAGTGTTTGATGGGACAGTGTAGAGGGAGCTTTACTCTGTATCTAACCATGTACCTGACCCTGGGAGTGTTTGAAGGGACAGTGTAGAGGGAGCTTTACTCTGTATCTAACCCTGTACCTGCCCTGGGAGTGTTTGACGGGACAGTGTAGAGGGAGCTTTACTCTGTATCTAACCCTGTACCTGCCCCTGGGAGTGTTTGACGGGACAGTGTCGAGGGAGCTTTACTCTGTATCTAACCCCCTCTCTCTCCCGACCCAGATCTTTCATTACGGTAATGGAATACCATACATCGAGAAGTGGGGCCAGTTCAGAGGACGGGTGGACTGGGTCGGAGATATCTCCAAGAGCGACGGGTCGATTGTGATCCGAAATCTGGACTACATCGATAACGGGACGTTCACCTGCGACGTCAAGAATCCCCCGGACGTGGTGGGCACCTCGTCAGACGTCCACCTCACCGTGTACGACAAAAGTAAGGGCTCCTGAGGGCTCGCCATTCAGACGTGTCCAGCGGTGTTCCCCAGGGCTCGGTGCTGGGACCCACTGCTTTTCTCGATGTGTATTAATGACTTGGACTCGGGTGCGCAGGGCACAATTTCCACATCCCTGGACCATCTCCCTCCGCTCCCACATCCCTGGACCATCTCCCTCCACTCCCACATCCCTGGACCATCTCCCGCCGCTCCCACATCCCTGGACCATCTCCCTCCACTCCCACATCCCTGGACCATCTCCCGCCACTCCCACATCCCTGGACCATCTCCCCCCGCTCCCACATCCCTGGATCATCTCCCCCCGCTCCCACATCCCTGGACCATCTCCCGCCGCTCCCACATCCCTGGACCATCTCCCTCCGCTCCCACAGCCCTGGACCATCTCCCTCCACTCCTACATCCCTGGACCATCTCCCTCCACTCCCACATCCCTGGACCATCTCCCTCCACTCCCACATCCCTGGACCATCTCCCTCCACCCCCACATCCCTGGACCATCTCCCTCCACTCCCACATCCCTGGACCATCTCCCTCCACTCCCACATCCCTGGACCATCTCCCTCCACTCCCACAGCCCTGGACCATCTCCCTCCACCCACACATCCCTGGACCATCTCCCTCCGCTCCCACATCCCTGGACCATCTCCCTCCACTCCCACATCCCTGGACGGGCTAAGGGAGAGGAAACAGAGAGCAGTGGTGAACGGACATTTCTCGGACTGGAGGGAGGTGTCCAGTGGTGTTCCCCAGGACTCGGGTCTACAGGGCACAACTTCCAAATTTGCAGACGACACAAAACTCGGAAGGGCAGTGAACAGTGAGGAGGACAGTGATAGACTTCAAGAGGATATAGACAGGCTGGTGGAACGGGCGGACACGCGGCAGATGGAATTTAACGCGGAAAAATGCGAGGTGATGCATTTCGGTAGGAAGAACGAGGAGAGGCAAAATAAACTCGAGGGCACAACTCTAAAAGGGGGTGCAGGAACGGAGAGATCTGGGGGTATATGGGCACAAATCGTCGAAGGTGGGCAGGGCAGGTTGAGAAAGTGGTTGAAAAAGCAGACGGGATCCCGGGCTTTATAAATAGAGGCATCGAGTCCAAAAGCAAGGAAGTCATGATGAACCTTTTATAAAACACTGGTTGGGCCACAACTGGAGGATTCAGTCCGGATCAGGGCACCGCACTTTGGAGGAAAGATGTGACGGCCTCGGAGAGGGTGCATTGGAGAGATTTACTAGAATGGTTCCAGGGATGAGGGACCTCGGTTACGGGGAGAGACTGGAGAAGCTGGGGGTCGTTCTCCTGGGAACAGAGACGGTCGCGGGGAGATTCGATCGAGGGTTTCGAAATCAGGAAGGGTCTGGACAGAGTAGAGGGAGAGAGAAACTGCTCCCATTGGTGGAAGGGTCAAGGACCAGAGGGCACAGATCCTTGAAAGTGGAGTCACAGGTGGATAGGGTGGTGAAGAAGGCATTCAGCATGCTTGGTTTCATTGGTCAGAACATTGAATGCAGGAGTTGGGATGTCTTGTTGAAGTTGTACAAGACATTAGTAAGGCCACACTTGGAATACTGTGTACAGTTCTGGTCACCCTATTGTAGAAAGGATATTATTAAACTAGAAAGAGTGCAGAAAAGATTTACTAGGATGCTACCGGGACTTGATGGTTTGACTTACAGGGAGAGGTTCGATAGACTGAGACTTTTTTCCTGGAGAGTAGGAGGTTAAGGGGTGATCTTATCGAAGTCTATAAAATAATGAGGGGCATAGATAAGGTAGATAGTCAAAATCTTTTCCCAAAGGTCGGGGAGTCTATAACGAGGGGGCATAGATTTAAGGTGAGAGGGGAGAGATACAAAAGGGTCCAGAGGGGCAATTTTTTCACTCAAAGGGTGGTGAGTGTCTGGAACGAGCTGCCAGAGGCAGTAGTAGAGGCGGGTACAATTTTGTCTTTTAAAAAGCATTTGGACAGTTACATGGGTAAGATGGGTATCGAGGGATATGGGCCAAGTGCAGGCAATTGGGACTAGCTTAGTGGTACAAACTGGGCGACATGGACATGTTGGGCCGAAGGGCCTGTTTCCATGTTGTAAACTTCTATGATTCTAAGGTGATTGGTAAAAGAACCAGAGGGGAGATGAGGAGAAACCTTTTTCCCCACAGCGAGTGGTTGGGATCTGGAATTCACTGCCCGAGGGGGTGGGAGAGGCAGATTCAATCATGGCCTTCAAAAGGGAACTGGATAAACAATTGAACGGGAAAAAACGTGCAGGGGAAAGGGGCGGGGGGAGTGGGACTGGCTGGATCGCTCGTGCGGAGAGCCGGCACGGACTCGAGGGGCCGAGCGGCCTCCTTCTGTGCTGTGACCTTTCGATGATTCGAGGTTGATTGAGAATGTTGGGGGGCCGATTTCAGATCCGGTGGGTTTTATCTCCGCAGTTCCTCCGGTCGGTGCTGGGGTGGTGTCCGGGGCGATCATTGGAACATTCCTCGGAGTCATTCTCCTCATTGTGGGCGGGCTGTACCTGTTCCGTTACATCGTCAGGAGACGGGCGAGGAGTGAGACCATCTTCTTCAAAGGAGCAAGGTGAGAGACGGAGAGAGAGACGGAGAGCGGGAGAGGGAGACGGAGAGCGGGAGAGGGAGACGGAGAGCGGGAGAGGGAGACGGAGAACGGGAGAGGGAGACGGAGAGGGGGGAGAGGGAGACGGAGAGCGGGAGAGGGAGACGGAGAGGGGGGAAGAGGGAGACGGAGAACGAGAGAGGGAGACGGAGAGGGGGGAGAGGGAGACGGAGAGGGGGGAGAGGGAGACGGAGAGGGGGGAGAGGGAGACGGAGAGCGGGAGAGGGAGACGGAGAGCGGGAGAGAGAGACGGAGAGCGGGAGAGGGAGACAGAGAACGAGAGAGGGAGACGGAGAGCGGGAGAGGGAGACGGAGAGCGGGAGAGGGAGACGGAGAACGAGAGAGGGAGACGGAGAGCGGGAGAGGGAGACGGAGACGGGGGAGAGGGAGACGGAGAGCGGGAGAGGGAGACGGAGAGCGGGAGAGGGAGACGGAGAGCGGGAGAGTGAGACGGAGAGCGGGAGAGGGAGACGGAGAGCGGGAGAGGGAGACGGAGAGCGGGAGAGGGAGACGGAGAACGAGAGAGGGAGACGGAGAACGAGAGAGGGAGACGGAGAGCGGGAGAGGGAGACGGAGAACGGGAGAGGGAGACGGAGAACGAGAGAGGGAGACGGAGAACGAGAGAGGGAGACGGAGAACGAGAGAGGGAGACGGAGAACGAGAGAGGGAGACGGAGAGCGGGAGAGGGAGACGGAGAGAGGGAGAGGGAGACGGAGAGTGGGAGAGGGAGACGGAGAGCGGGAGAGGGAGACGGAGAGCGAGAGAGGGAGACAGAGAACGGGAGAGGGAGACGGAGAACGGGAGAGGGAGACGGAGAACGGGAGAGGGAGACGGAGAACGGGAGAGGGAGACGGAGAACGAGAGAGGGAGACGGAGAGCGGGAGAGGGAGACGGAGAACGGGAGAGGGAGACGGAGAGCGGGAGAGGGAGACGGAGAGCGGGAGAGGGAGACGGAGAGCGGGAGAGGGAGACGGAGAACGGGAGAGGGAGACGGAGAAGGAGAGAGGGAGACGGAGAAGGAGAGAGGGAGAGGGAGACGCAGAGCGGGAGAGGGAGACGGAGAACGAGAGAGGGAGACGGAGAACGAGAGAGGGAGACGGAGAACGGGAGAGGGAGACGGAGAACGGGAGAGGGAGACGGAGAACGGGAGAGGGAGACGGAGAGCGGGAGAGGGAGACGGAGAGCGGGAGAGGGAGACGGAGAGCGCGAGAGGGAGACGGAGAGCGCGAGAGGGAGACGGAGAGCGGGAGAGGGAGACGGAGAGCGGGAGAGGGAGACGGAGAGCGGGAGAGGGAGACGGAGAGCGGGAGAGGGAGACGGAGAGCGGGAGAGGGAGACGGAGAGCGGGAGATGGAGACGGAGAGCGGGAGATGGAGACGGAGAGCGGGAGATGGAGACGGAGAGCGGGAGAGGGAGACGGAGAGCGGGAGAGGGAGACGGAGAGCGGGAGAGGGAGACGGAGAGCGGGAGAGGGAGACGGAGAGCGGGAGAGGGAGACGGAGAGCGAGAGAGAGAGACGGAGAACGAGAGAGACGGAGAACGGGAGAGACGAACCGAGAGACGGAGAGGGAGAGAGAGACGGAGAGGGAGAGAGAGAGAGAGAGACGGAGAGGGAGAGGGAGAGAGAGAGAGACGGAGAGGGAGAGAGGGAGAGAGACGGAGAGGGAGAGAGAGAGAGACGGAGAGGGAGAGACGGAGAGGGAGAGGTAGAGACGGAGAGGGAGAGGTAGAGACGGAGAGGGAGAGGGAGAGACGGAGAGGGAGAGGTAGAGACGGAGAGGGAGAGGTAGAGACGGAGAGGGAGAGAGGGAGACGGAGAGGGAGAGAGGGAGACGGAGAGGGAGAGAGGGAGACGGAGAGGGAGAGAGGGAGACGGAGAGGGAGAGAGGGAGACGGAGAGGGACTGAGAGAGACGGAGAGGGGGACTGAGAGAGACGGAGAGGGGGACTGAGAGAGACGGAGAGGGGGACTGAGAGAGACGGAGAGGGGGACTGAGAGAGACGGAGAGGGGGACTGAGAGAGACGGAGAGGGGGACTGAGAGAGACGGAGAGGGGGACTGAGAGAGACGGAGAGGGGGACTGAGAGAGACGGAGAGGGGGACTGAGAGAGACGGAGAGGGGGACTGAGAGAGACGGAGAGGGGGACTGAGAGAGACGGAGAGGGGGACTGAGAGAGACGGAGAGGGGGACTGAGAGAGACGGAGAGGGGGACTGAGAGAGACGGAGAGGGGGACTGAGAGAGACGGAGAGGGGGACTGAGAGAGACGGAGAGGGGGACTGAGAGAGACGGAGAGGGAGAGGGAGAGACGGAGAGGGAGAGGGAGAGACGGAGAGGGACTGAGAGAGACGGAGAGGGGGAATGAGAGAGACGGAGAGGGGGACTGAGAGAGACGGAGAGGGGGACTGAGAGAGACGGAGAGGGGGACTGAGAGAGACGGAGAGGGGGACTGAGAGAGACGGAGAGGGGGACTGAGAGAGACGGAGAGGGGGACTGAGAGAGACGGAGAGGGGGACTGAGAGAGACGGAGAGGGGGACTGAGAGAGACGGAGAGGGGGACTGAGAGAGACGGAGAGGGGGACTGAGAGAGACGGAGAGGGGGACTGAGAGAGACGGAGAGGGGGACTGAGAGAGACGGAGAGGGGGACTGAGAGAGACGGAGAGGGGGACTGAGAGAGACGGAGAGGGGGACTGAGAGAGACGGAGAGGGGGACTGAGAGAGACGGAGAGGGGGAGAGAGAGACGGAGAGCGAGAGAGAGAGACGGAGAGCGAGAGAGAGAGACGGAGAGCAAGAGAGAGAGACAGAGAGAGATAGAGACACAGAGAGACACAGAGATGGAGACAGAAACAGAGAAAGATTCCAGTCTGTAACTCACTCCCGGGTATCTGTTATTCTATATATAAACCCCCCGAACCCCTCGATTAGATTCCAGTCTGTAACTCACTCCCGGGTATCTGTTATTCTATATATAAACCCCCCCGAACCCCTCGATTAGATTCCAGTCTGTAACTCACTCCCGGGTATCTGTTATTCTATATATAAACCCCTCGAACCCCTCGATTAGATTCCAGTCTGTAACTCACTCCCAGGTATCTGTTATTCTATATATAAACCCCCCGAACCCCTCGATTAGATTCCAGTCTGTAACTCACTCCCGGGTATCTGTTATTCTATATATAAACCCCCCCGAACCCCTCGATTAGATTCCAGTCTGTAACTCACTCCCGGGTATCTGTTATTCTATATATAAACCCCCCCGAACCCCTCGATTAGATTCCAGTCTGTAACTCACTCCCGGGTATCTGTTATTCTATATATAAACCCCCGAACCCCTCGATTAGATTCCAGTCTGTCACTCACTCCCGGGTATCTGTTATTCTATATATAAACCCCCCCGAACCCCTCGATTAGATTCCAGTCTGTAACTCACTCCCGGGTATCTGTTATTCTATATATAAACCCCCCCCGAACCCCTCGATTAGATTCCAGTCTGTAACTCACTCCCAGGTATCTGTTATTCGAAATATAAACCCCCCGAACCCCTCGATTAGATTCCAGTCTGTAACTCACTCCCAGGTATCTGTTATTCTATATATAAACCCCCCGAACCCCTCGATTAGATTCCAGTCTGTAACTCACTCCCGGGTATCTGTTATTGTATATATAAACCCCCCGAACCCCTCGATTAGATTCCAGTCTGTAACTCACTCCCGGGTATCTGTTATTCTGTATATAAACCCCCCGAACCCCTCGATTAGATTCCAGTCTGTAACTCACTCCCGGGTATCTGTTATTCTATATATAAACCCCACCGAACCCCTCGATTAGATTCCAGTCTGGAACTCACTCCCGGGTATCTGTTATTCTATATATAAACCCCCCGAACCCCTCGATTAGATTCCAGTCTGTAACTCACTCCCGGGTATCTGTTATTCTATATATAAACCCCACCGAACCCCTCGATTAGATTCCAGTCTGTAACTCACTCCCGGGTATCTGTTATTCTATATATAAACCCCCCGAACCCCTCGATTAGATTCCAGTCTGTAACTCACTCCCGGGTATCTGTTATTCTATATATAAACCCCCCGAACCCCTCGATCAGATTCCAGTCTGTAACTCACTCCCGGGTATCTGTTATTCTATATATAAACCCCCCGAACCCCTCGATTAGATTCCAGTCTGTAACTCGCTCCCGGGTATCTGTTATTCTATATATAAACACCCCGAACCCCTCGATTAGATTCCAGTCTGTAACTCACTCCCGGGTATCTGTTATTCTATATATAAACCCCCCGAACCCCTCGATTAGATTCCAGTCTGTAACTCACTCCCGGGTATCTGTTATTCTATATATAAACCCCCCGAACCCCTCGATTAGATTCCAGTCTGTAACTCACTCCCGGGTATCTGTTATTCTATATATAAACCCCCCGAACCCCTCGATTAGATTCCAGTCTGTAACTCGCTCCCGGGTATCTGTTATTCTATATATAAACACCCCGAACCCCTCGATTAGATTCCAGTCTGTAACTCACTCCCGGGTATCTGTTATTCTATATATAAACCCCCCGAACCCCTCGATTAGATTCCAGTCTGTAACTCACTCCCGGGTATCTGTTATTCTATATATAAACCCCCCCGAACCCCTCGATTAGATTCCAGTCTGTAACTCACTCCCGGGTATCTGTTATTCTATATATAAACCCCCCGAACCCCTCGATTAGATTCCAGTCTGTAACTCGCTCCCGGGTACCTGTTATTCTATATATAAACACCCCGAACCCCTCGATTAGATTCCAGTCTGTAACTCACTCCCGGGTATCTGTTATTCTATATATAAACCCCCCCGAACCCCTCGATTAGATTCCAGTCTGTAACTCACTCCCGGGTATCTGTTATTCTATATATAAACCCCCCGAACCCCTCGATTAGATTCCAGTCTGTAACTCACTCCCTGGTATCTGTTATTCTATATATAAACCCCCCGAACCCCTCGATTAGATTCCAGTCTGTAACTCACTCCCGGGTATCTGTTATTCTATATATAAACCCCCCCGAACCCCTCGATTAGATTCCAGTCTGTAACTCACTCCCGGGTATCTGTTATTCTATATATAAACCCCCCGAACCCCTCGATTAGATTCCAGTCTGTAACTCACTCCCTGGTATCTGTTATTCTATATATAAACCCCCCGAACCCCTCGATTAGATTCCAGTCTGTAACTCACTCCCGGGTATCTGTTATTCTATATATAAACCCCCCGAACCCCTCGATTAGATTCCAGTCTGTAACTCACTCCAGGGTATCTGTTATTCTATATATAAACCCCCCCGAACCCCTCGATTCGATTACTCGTGTTGTTTTCTGTCCCCGATACAGCGCTGCGGAGCGAGGGAAAGCAAGTGGGAAGTCTGGACTGCCCAGTAAGGTGAGTCCTACATAAACGGCAAGAGGGCGGAGCAGGAACAGAGAGATAATTTCATGACTCGGGGTAGAAAGGTCAACCTGTATTGAAGAGGTGGGGCCACTGAAACCGGGCGGGAGTCGGAGGGGGGGAGAGACGGGCGGGAGTCGGAGGCGGGGGGAGAGACGGGCGGGAGTCGGAGGGGGGGAGAGAGACGGGCGGGAGTCGGAGGGGGGGAGAGAGACGGGCGGGAGTCGGAGGGGGGGAGAGACGGGCGGGAGTCGGAGGGGGGGAGAGACGGGCGGGAGTCGGAGGAGTGGGGGAGAGACGGGCGGGAGTCGGAGGGGGGGGAGAGAGACGGGCGGGAGTCGGAGGAGTGGGGGAGAGACGGGCGGGAGTCGGAGGTGGGGGACGAGCGGGAGTCGGAGGCGGGAGGTCGTGAGTCCATTTTTGTTCTGACGCTCTGTGCCTCTTTCTCTCTCTCTCTCTCCCACCCGCCTTCTCCCTCCCTCTCCCTCCCCTCTCTCTCTCCCCCTCTCCCCTCAGGGGCCCGTCCTCTACGCCACCCTGGAGCAGAGCAAAAGCGCCAAGGGGGCCAGCGACAAGCGCACCAAGCAATCTGAGTCCAAGCGGGATAAAAAGTAGCGGTTAGCCCGGCCGGGAGAGGAGCCTGGCGGGGCCGAGGGGGGCCCGCGTGTGCTGATGACCATCGAGCTCACGCTGACCGACTCGGACACGGGGAGCGACTCCGAGGGCCCCCCGGGGAGAGGCAGGCAGTCGAGAAACGCCCGATAGATCTTCACTTCCCCCTCCTTCCTCACCTTCTCCCGCGCGCGCGCCCAGCCCCCCCACCCCCCCGACCCCGTCACGCTCCGCCCGCGCGACGCCCCCCTCTCTCTCTCGTGGAGCAGCGACGCGGACGAACGGTCCCAGGCCTCGCGCCTCCTCTTTCGTTTCTCTCACCCGCCCGCTCCCCCCCGCTTTCCAGCGTCGAACTTGCGGCCTGCGGCCCTTTAAACGCTGCACGCCCAAAGATGGTGTCCTCACCCCCTGCCCCTCACAAAGATGGTGTCCTCACCTCCTGCCCCTCACAAAGATGGTGTCCTCACCTCCTGCCCCTCACAGAGATGGTGTCCTCACCCCCTGCCCCTCACAGAGATGGTGTCCTCACCCCCTGCCCCTCACAGAGATGGTGTCCTCACCCCCTGCCCCTCACAGAGATGGTGTCCTCACCCCCTGCCCCTCACAGAGATGGTGTCCTCACCCCCTGCCCCTCACAGAGATGGTGTCCTCACCCCCTGCCCCTCACAGAGATGGTGTCCTCACCTCCTGCCCCTCACAAAGATGGTGTCCTCACCCCCGCCGCCCCTCACAAAGATGGCGGAACGGGGTCGGGGGGTGGTGGGGCTCGTCTGGTGCTCACCCCAAGGACGCCCGCAGCCAGCTGCTGGATCTCAAACACGGCCAATCGGTGAACACCCATCCATCCCCGCCCGCCCTCCCTCCCTCCCTCCCTCCCTCCCTCCCTCCCTCCTCCGCCTTGCAAGAGGCAGAAGTCACCGAAGTTTTATTTCTCACCATTAACGGAATTAACAGCTTCCCGTCTCTAATTCAGACGCCTCTCGGAGGGAGTCTCAAGAATCTAACGTTTTTTTCTGTGACCACTCAACTCTCGTTCTTAAAACCAATAAAAGATTTGAAACTGTTACTCTCCTCGTGCGTGTTTGCGTGTTTGCGTGCGCGTCCCCGACTTGGCGCGATATCCCGGCCCCGAGGCGGGCTTCTGACCGCGTCTCCAAGCCCGCCAGCGCCCGCCCCCTCGCCCTGCCTCTTTGTGACCTCGTGCGCTCCGTAGCCATCCGCTCATCTGCGTTGACCCTCCGACAGTGCGGCGCTCCCTCGGTACCGACCCTCCGACAGCGCGGCGCTCCCTCGGTACCGAACCTCCGACAGTGCGGCGCTCCCTCGGTACCGAACCTCCGACAGTGCGGCGCTCCCTCGGTACCGACCCTCCGACAGTGCGGCGCTCCCTCGGTACCGACCCTCCGACAGTGCGGCGCTCCCTCAGTACCGACCCTCCGACAGTGCGGCGCTCCCTCAGTACCGACCCTCCGACAGTGCGGCGCTCCCTCAGTACCGACCCTCCGACAGTGCGGGGCTCCCTCGGTACCGACCCTCCGACAGTGCAGCGCTCCCTCAGTACCGACCCTCCGACAGTGCGGCGCTCCCTCAGTACTGACCCTCCCACAGTGCGGCGCTCCCTCAGTACCGACCCTCCGACAGTGCGGCGCTCCCTCAGTACCGACCCTCCGACAGTGCGGCGCTCCCTCAGTACCGACCCTCCGACAGTGCGGCGCTCCCTCAGTACCGACCCTCCGACAGTGCGGCGCTCCCTCAGTACTGACCCTCCCACAGTGCGGCGCTCCCTCAGTACCGACCCTCCCACAGCGCGGCGCTCCCTCGGAACCGACCCTCCGACAGTGCGGCGCTCCCTCAGTACCGACCCTCCCACAGTGCGGCTCTCCCTCGGCACCGACCCTCCCACAGTGCGGCGCTCCCTCAGTACCGACCCTCCGACAGTGCGGCGCTCCCTCAGTACCGACCCTCCGACAGTGCGGCGCTCCCTCGGTACCGACCCTCCGACAGTGCGGCGCTCCCTCAGTACTGGGCACCGGGGAACGTCGGCCTGGATGATGGGGCTCGAACCCACGACCTTCAGATTCAGAGGCGAGAGAGGTCGATCGAGTCCGGGCTGACTCTGTGCTCAAGGCCCCCTCGAGCCCGTGATCTCCGGTGACCCCTCCCTTTACCCGCGCGCGACACTGCGGGATTTTGCCGTTCTTTGCACTGGACGAGGCCCTGGCCGCTGCGAGGATGAAAGGAACGCTCTTCGTGGGATCTTGCTGTGCTCAAAACGGCCAGCCACCTGTGCCTGCGGCCCCCACAAGGGGGGGGGGGCGCCCTGACCCCCCTGCCCCTCACAATGATGGAGTCCTCCCCGCCCCTCACAAAGATGGTGTCCTCGCCCCCGCCCCTCACAGAGATGGTGTCCTCACCCCCCCGGCCCCTCACAAAGATGGTGTCCTCACCCCCGCCCCCCTCAGAAAGACGGTGTCCTCACACCCCCGCCCCCTTACAAAGACGGTGTCCTCACCCCCCGCCCCTCACAGAGATGGTGTCCTCACCCCCCGCCCCTCACAAAGATGGTGTCCTCACCCCCCCCGCCCCCTCACAAAGATGGTGTCCTCACCCCCCCGCCCCTCACAAAGATGGTGTCCTCACCCCCCCGCCCCTCACAAAGACGGTGTCCTCACCCCCCCGCCCCCTCACAAAGATGGTGTCCTCACCCCCCCGCCCCCTCACAAAGATGGTGTCCTCACCCACCGCCCCTCACAAAGATGGTGTCCTCACGCCCGCCCCTCACAAAGATGGTGTCCTCACCCCCCCCGCCCCTCACAAAGACGGTGTCCTCACCCCCCCGCCCCCTCACAAAGATGGTGTCCTCACCCCCCCGCCCCCTCACAAAGATGGTGTCCTCACCCACCGCCCCTCACAAAGATGGTGTCCTCACGCCCGCCCCTCACAGAGATGGTGTCCTCACCCCCCCGCCCCTCACAGAGATGGTGCTGCCAGTTCATCTGATTTAAAAAGATAGGTATACATATATTACAGACTCCTCAATGAAAAAGGAGAGCATTATATTTATATATATATAAATACATACACACTACGCCCCGCACAAAGATGGCGACACCACCCGATTGCCATTTTGCCCCGCACAAAGATGGCGAAGTCCCTTTATGCCCCACACAAAGATGGCGACACCACTGTCGTCCTTTCGCCCCGCACAAAGATGGCATAATCACCGATCGCCCTTTTGCCCCGCACAAAGATGGCGACACCGCACCACCCCGCCCCCCACCTCTGCCCCGCACAAAGATGGCGCAGTCACCTGCCGGCCTTCACTCAGCTCCAGAGCGGATCCTTCTCCCCCTCCTCCGCCGCCCACCATCCGCCGTCAATATCGGTCCCATCAGCTCACCCGGCCTCTCGGCTCCACATCCCTGCCTCCCCCGGGCGGCCTGGAGCCCGTCTGGTCCGCGATGGCGTCGGATGCTGGGCGCTGGGCGGAGGAGGGAGAAGGCGGCCATTCCCCCATCCCCCAGCCGCGGGGGCTGACGGGCCGGCGGAGGACCGGAAATGGCGGCGCTCGGAGGACCGGGGTGTTTGTGGATGGCTCGAAGGTGTCTGAGTCTGGGAGGAGGAGGAGGGGTCACTCCAGGACTACTCTTCAGACAGGTGGGGGAGTGAGGGAGGAGTGAGGGGGAGAAGAGAGAGGGACGGTCACTCCAGAACTACTCTTCAGACAGGTGGGGGAGTGAGGGAGGAGTGAGGGGGAGAAGAGAGAGGGACGGTCACTCCAGGACTACTCTTCAGACAGGTGGGGGAGTGAGGGGGAGGAGAGAGAGGGACGGTCACTCCAGGACTACTCTTCAGACAGGTGGGGGAGTGAGGGAGGAGTGAGAGGGACGGTCACTCCAGGACTGCTCTTCAGACAGGTGGGGGAGTGAGGGAGGAGTGAGGGGGAGAAGAGAGAGGGACGGTCACTACAGGACTACTCTTCAGACAGGTGGGGGAGTGAGGGAGAGGAGAGAGAGGGACGGTCACTCCAGGACTACTCTTCAGACAGGTGGGGGAGTGAGGGAGGGGGAGAAGAGAGAGGGACGGTCACTCCAGGACTACTCTTCAGACAGGTGGGGGAGTGAGGGAGAGGAGAGAGAGGGACGGTCACTCCAGGACTACTCTTCAGACAGGTGGGGGAGTGAGGGAGAGGAGAGAGAGGGACGGTCACTCCAGGACTACTCTTCAGACAGGTGGGGGAGTGAGCGAGGAGTGAGGGGGAGGAGAGAGAGGGACGGTCACTCCAGGACTACTCTTCAGACAGGTGGGGGAGTGAGGGGGAGGAGAGAGAGAGAGGGACGGTCACTCCAGGACTACTCTTCAGACAGGTGGGGGAGTGAGCGAGGAGTGAGGGGGAGGAGAGAGAGGGACGGTCACTCCAGAACTGCTCTTCAGACAGGTGGGGGAGAGTGAGGGAGGAGTGTGGGGGTGGAGTGAGAGGGACGGTCACTCCAGGACTGCTCTTCAGACAGGTGGGGGAGTGAGGGAGAGGAGAGAGTGGGACGGTCACTCCAGGACTGCTCTACAGACAGGTGGGGGAGTGAGGGGGATGAGAGAGAGGGACGGTCACTCCAGGACTGCTCTTCAGACAGGTGGGGGAGTGAGGGAGAGGAGAGAGAGGGACGGTCACTCCAGGACTGCTCTTCAGACAGGTGGGGGAGTGAGGGGGAGGAGAGAGAGGGACGGTCACTCCAGGACTGCTCTACAGACAGGTGGGGGAGTGAGGGGGATGAGAGAGAGGGATGGTCACTCCAGGACTACTCTTCAGACAGGTGGGGAGTGAGGGGGAGGAGAGAGAGGGACGGTCACTCCAGGACTACTCTTCAGACAGGTGGGGGAGTGAGCAAGGAGTGTGGGGGAGGAGAGAGAGGGACAGTCACTCCAGGACTGCTCTTCAGACAGGTGGGGGAGTGAGGGAGGAGTGAGGGGGAGAAGAGAGAGCGACAGTCACTCCAGGACTGCTCTTCAGACAGGTGGGGGAATGAGGGAGGGAGGGAGGGAGGGGGGAGTGAGTGAGGGAGGGAGGGAGGGGGGAGTGAGGGAGGGAGGGAGGGGGGGTGAGTGAGTGAGGGAGGGAGGGGGGGGAGTGAGTGAGGGAGGGAGGGAGGGGGGAGTGAGTGAGGGAGGGAGGGAGGGGGGAGTGAGTGAGGGAGGGAGGGAGGGGGGAGTGAGTGAGGGAGGGAGGGAGGGGGGAGTGAGTGAGGGAGTGAGGGAGGGGGGAGTGAGGGAGGGGGGAGTGAGGGAGGGGGGAGTGAGGGAGGGGGGAGTGAGGGAGGGGGGAGTGAGGGAGGGGGGAGTGAGGGAGGGGGGGAGTGAGGGAGGGAGGGGGGAGTGAGTGAGGGAGGGAGGGAGGGGGGAGTGGGGGAGGGAGGGAGGGGGGGAGGGGGGAGTGAGGAGAGAGTGAGTGAGGGAGGGGGTAGAGAGTGAGGGAGGGGGTAGAGAGTGAGGGAGGGGGGAGTGAGTGAGGGAGGAGTGAGTGACTGAAGGAGGGGGGAGTGTGGGAGGGGGGAGTGTGGAGGGAGTGAGTGAGGGCGGGAGTGAGTGAGGGCGGGGGGAGTGAGTGAGGGCGGGGGAGTGAGTGAGGGCGGGGGGAGTGAGTGAGGGCGGGGGGAGTGAGTGGGGAGTGAGGAGGGGGGAGTGAGGGAGGGGGGAGTGAGTGAGGGCGGGGGAGTGAGGGAGGGGCGAGGGAGGGAGGGGCGAGGGAGGGGGAGCGAGGGCGGGGGGAGTGAGTGGGGGAGGGGGGAGTGAGTGAGTGAGGGGGGAGTGAGTGAGTGAGGGGGGAGTGAGTGAGTGAGGGGGGAGTGAGTGAGTGAGGGGGGAGTGAGTGAGTGAGGGGGGAGTGAGTGAGTGAGGGGGGAGTGAGTGAGTGAGGGGGGAGTGAGTGAGTGAGGGGGGAGTGAGTGAGTGAGTGAGGGAGGGGGCAGTGAGTGAGGGAGGTGGCAGTGAGTGAGGGAGGGGGGAGTGAGTGAGTGAGGGAGGGGGGAGTGAGTGAGGGAGGGGGGAGTGAGTGAGTGAGGGAGGGGGGAGTGAGTGAGGGAGGGAGGGGGAGTGAGTGAGGGAGGGGGAGTGAGTGAGGGAGGGAGGGAGTGAGTGAGGGAGGGAGGGGGGAGTGAGGGAGGGAGGGGGGAGTGAGGGAGGGAGGGGGGAGTGAGGGAGGGAGGGGGGAGTGAGGGAGTGAGTGAGGGGGGAGTGAGTGAGGGGGGAGTGAGTGAGGGGGGAGTGAGTGAGAGGGGGAGTGAGTGAGGGGGGGAGTGAGTGAGGGGGGAGTGAGGGAGTGAGTGAGGGAGGGAGTGAGTGAGGGGGGGAGTGAGTGAGGGGGGAGTGAGGGAGTGAGTGAGGGAGTGAGTGAGGGAGTGAGTGAGTGAGGGAGTGAGTGAGGGAGGGGGGGAGTGAGGGGGGGGAGTGAGGGGGGGAGTGAGTGAGGGAGGGAGGGAGGGGGGAGTGAGTGAGTGAGGGAGTGGGGAGTGAGGGAGGGGGAGTGAGTGAGGGAGGGGGGAGTGAGTGAGGGAGGGGGAGTGAGTGAGGGAGGGGGAGTGAGTGAGGGAGGGGGAGTGAGTGAGGGAGGGGGAGTGAGTGAGGGGGAGTGAGGGAGGGGGAGTGAGTGAGGCTGGGAGTGGGAGTGAGGGTGGGGGAGTGAGTGAGGGAGGGGGGAGAGTGGGACGGTCACTCCAGGACTGCTCTTCAGAAAGGTGGGGGAGTGAGGGAGAGGAGAGAGAGGGACGGTCACTCCAGGACTGCTCTTCAGACAGGTGGGGGAGTGAGCGAGGAGTGAGGGGGAGGAGAGAGAGGGATGGTCACTCCAGGACTACTCTTCAGACAGGTGGGGGAGTGAGTGAGGGGGAGGAGAGAGAGGGATGGTCACTCCAGGACTGCTCTTCAGACAGGTGGGGGAGTGAGGGAGAGGAGGGAGAGGGACGGTCACTCTGGGACTGCTCTTCAGACAGGTGGGGGAGTGAGGGAGGAGAGAGAGAGGGACGGTCACTCCAGGACTGCTCTTCAGACAGGTGGGGGACTGAGGGAGAGGAGAGAGAGGGACGGTCACTCCAGGACTGCTCTTCAGACAGGTGGGAGAGTGAGGGAGAGGAGAGAGAGGGACGATCACTCCAGGACTGCTCTTCAGACAGGTGGGGGAGTGAGGGGAGGAGTGAGGGAGAGGAGAGAGAGGGATGGTCACTCCAGGACTACTCTTCAGACAGGTGGGGGAGTGAGCGAGGGGGAGAAGAGAGAGGGACGGTCACTCCAGGACTGCTCTACAGACAGGTGGGGGACTGCGGGAGAGGAGAGAGAGGGACGGTCACTCCAGGACTGCTCTTCAGACAGGTGGGGGAGTGAGGGAGGAGTGAGGGAGAGGAGAGAGAGGGACGATCACTCCAGGACTTCTCTTCAGACAGGTGGGGGAGTGAGGGAGAGGAGAGAGAGGGACGGTCACTCTGGGACTGCTCTTCAGACAGGTGGGGGGAGTGAGCGAGGAGTGAGGGAGAGGAGAGAGAGGGACGATCACTCCCGGACTACTCTTCAGACAGGTGGGGGAGTGAAGGAGAGGAGAGAGAGGGACGGTCACTCCAGGACTGCTCTTCAGACAGGTGGGGGAGTGAGGGAGAGGAGAGAGAGGGACGGTCACTCCAGGACTGCTCTTCAGACAGGTGGGGGAGTGAGGGAGAGGAGAGAGAGGGACGGTCACTCTGGGACTGCTCTTCAGACAGGTGGGGGAGTGAGGGAGGAGAGAGAGAGGGATGGTCACTCCAGGACTGCTCTTCAGACAGGTGGGGGAGTGAGGGGAGGAGTGAGGGAGAGGAGAGAGAGGGACGGTCACTCCAGGACTACTCTTCAGACAGGTGGGGGAGTGAGCGAGGAGTGAGGGGGAGGAGAGAGAGGGACGGTCACTCCAGAACTGCTCTTCAGACAGGTGGGGGAGAGTGAGGGAGGAGTGTGGTGGTGGAGAGAGAGGGACGGTCACTCCAGGACTGCTCTTCAGACAGGTGGGGGAGTGCACGAGGAGTGAGGGGGAGGAGAGAGAGCGACAGTCACTCCAGGACTGCTCTTCAGACAGGTGGGGGAGTGAGCGAGGAGTGAGGGAGAGGAGAGAGAGGGACGGTCACTCCAGGACTGCTCTTCAGACAGGTGGGGAAGTGAGGGAGAGGAGAGAGAGGGACGGTCACTCCAGGACTGCTCTTCAGACAGGTGGGGGAGTGAGGGAGAGGAGAGAGAGGGACGGTCACTCCAGGACTGCTCTTCAGACAGGTGGGGGAGTGAGGGGGATGAGAGAGAGGGACGGTCACTCCAGGACTACTCTTCAGACAGGTGGGGGATTGAGGGGGAGGAGAGAGAGGGACGGTCACTCCAGGACTGCTCTTCAGACTGGTGGGGGAGTGAGGGGAGGAGTGATTGGGAGGAGAGAGAGGGACGGTCACTCCAGGACTGCTCTTCAGACAGGTGGGGGAGTGAGCGAGGAGTGTGTGGGAGGAGAGAGAGGGACGGTCACTCCAGGACTGCTCTTCAGACAGGTGGGGGAGTGAGCGAGGAGTGTGTGGGAGGAGAGAGAGGGAAGGTCACTCCAGGACTGCTCTTCAGACAGGTGGGGGAGTGAGTGAGTGAGGGAGGGAGGGAGGGGGGAGTGAGGGAGGGAGGGGGGAGTGAGGGAGGGAGGGGGGAGTGAGGGAGGGAGGGGGGAGTGAGGGAGGGAGGGGGGAGTGAGTGAGGGAGGGGGGAGTGAGTGAGGGAGGGGGGAGTGAGTGAGGGAGGGGGAGTGAGTGAGGGAGGGGGAGTGAGTGAGGGAGGGGGGAGTGAGTGAGGGAGGGGGGAGTGAGTGAGGGAGGGGGGAGTGAGTGAGGGAGGGGGGAGTGAGTGAGGGAGGGGGGAGTGAGTGAGGGAGGGGGAGTGAGTGAGGGAGGGGGGAGTGAGTGAGGGAGGGGGGAGTGAGTGAGGGAGGGGGGAGTGAGTGAGGGAGGGGGGAGTGAGTGAGGGAGGGGGGAGTGAGTGAGGGAGGGGGGAGTGAGTGAGGGAGGGGGGGAGTGAGTGAGGGAGGGGGGAGTGAGTGAGGGAGGGGGAGTGAGTGAGGGAGGGGGGAGTGAGTGAGGGAGGGGGGAGTGAGGGAGGAGGGGGGAGTGAGGGAGGAGGGGGGAGTGAGGGAGGAGGGGGGAGTGAGTGAGGGAGGGAGGGGTGGGGAGTGAGTGAGGGAGGGAGGGGTGGGGAGTGAGTGAGGAGGGAGGGGTGGGGAGGGAGGGGGGCAGTGAGTGAGGGAGGGCAGTGAGTGAGGGCGGGGGGAGTGAGTGAGGGCGGGGGGGAGTGAGTGAGTGAGGGCGGGGGGAGTGAGTGAGTGAGGGCGGGGGGGAGTGAGTGAGTGAGGGCGGGGGGAGTGAGTGAGTGAGGGAGGGGTGAGTGAGTGAGGGAGGGGTGAGTGAGTGAGGGAGGGGTGAGTGAGTGAGGGAGGGGTGAGTGAGTGAGGGAGGGGTGAGTGAGTGAGGGAGGGGTGAGTGAGGGAGGGTGGGGAGTGAGGGAGGGGGAGTGAGGGTGAGGGAGGGGGAGTGAGGGTGGGGGAGTGGGTGAGGGAGGGGGAGTGAGTGAGGGGGAGTGAGTGAGGGGAGTGAGTGAGGGAGGGGGGAGAGAGGGACGGTCACTCTGGGACTGCTCTTCAGACAGGTGGGGGAGTGAGGGGGAGGAGAGAGAGGGATGGTCACTCCAGGACTGCTCTTCAGACAGGTGGGGGAGTGAGGGAGAGGAGAGAGAGGGACGGTCACTCCAGGACTGCTCTTCAGACAGGTGGGGGAGTGAGGGAGAGGAGAGAGAGGGACGGTCACTCTCGGACTGCTCTTCAGACAGGTGGGGGAGTGAGCGAGGAGTGAGGGAGAGGAGGGAGAGGGACGGTCACTCCAGGACTGCTCTTCAGACAGGTGGGGGAGTGAGGGAGAGGAGAGAGAGGGACGGTCACTCTGGGACTGCTCTTCAGACAGGTGGGGGAGTGAGGGAGAGGAGATAGAGGGGACGATCACTCCAGGACGACTCTTCAGACAGGTGGGGGAGTGAGGGAGAGGAGAGAGAGGGACGGTCACTCTGGGACTGCTCTTCAGACAGGTGGGGAGTGAGTGAGTGAGGGAGTGAGGGAGGGAGGGGGGAGTGAGTGGAGGGAGGGGGGAGTGAGTGAGGGAGGGGGGAGTGAGTGAGGGAGGGGGGAGTGAGTGAGGGAGGGGGGAGTGAGTGAGGGAGGGGGGAGTGAGTGAGGGAGGGGGGAGTGAGTGAGGGAGGGGGAGTGAGTGAGGGAGGGGGGAGTGAGTGAGGGAGGGGGGAGTGAGTGAGGGAGGGGGGAGTGAGTGAGGGAGGGGGAGTGAGTGAGGGAGGGGGGAGTGAGTGAGGAGGGGGGAGTGAGTGAGGGAGGGGGGAGTGAGTGAGGGAGGGGGGAGTGAGTGAGGGAGGGGGGAGTGAGTGAGGGAGGGGGGAGTGAGTGAGGGAGGGGGGAGGGAGTGAGGGAGGGGGGAGGGAGTGAGGAGGGGGGAGGGAGGGAGGGAGGGGTGGGGAGTGAGGGAGGGAGGGGTGGGGAGTGAGGGAGGGAGGGGTGGGGAGTGAGGGAGGGAGGGGTGGGGAGTGAGTGAGGGAGGGAGGGGTGGGGAGTGAGTGAGGGAGGGAGGGGTGGGGAGTGAGTGAGGTAGGGAGGGGGGAGTGAGTGAGTGAGGTAGGAAGGGTGGAGTGAGTGAGGTAGGGAGGGTGGAGTGAGTGAGTGAGGGAGGGTGGAGTGAGTGAGGGAGGAGTGAGGGAGGAGTGAGGGAGGAGTGAGGGAGGAGTGAGGGAGGAGTGAGGGAGGGAGGAGTGAGTGAGGGAGGGGGGAGTGAGTGAGTGAGGGAGGGGTGAGTGAGTGAGGGAGGGGTGAGTGAGTGAGGGAGGGGTGAGTGAGTGAGGGAGGGGTGAGTGAGTGAGGGAGGGGTGAGTGAGTGAGGGAGGGGTGAGTGAGTGAGGGAGGGGTGAGTGAGTGAGGGAGGGGTGAGTGAGTGAGGGAGGGGTGAGTGAGGGAGGGGTGAGTGAGGGAGGGGTGAGTGAGGGAGGGTGAGTGAGGAGGGGTGAGTGAGGGAGGGGTGAGTGAGGGAGGGGTGAGTGAGTGAGTGAGGGAGGGGTGAGTGAGTGAGTGAGGGAGGGGTGAGTGAGTGAGGGAGGGGTGAGTGAGTGAGGGAGGGGTGAGTGAGGCAGGGGAGTGAGGGTGGGGGAGTGAGGGTGAGGGAGGGGGAGTGAGGGTGTGGGAGGGCAGGGGGAGTGGGTGAGGGAGGGGGAGTGAGGGAGGGGGAGTGAGAGAGGGGGAGTGAGAGAGGGGGAGTGAGAGAGGGGGAGTGAGAGAGGGGGAGTGAGAGAGGGGGAGTGAGAGAGGGGGAGTGAGAGAGGGGGAGTGAGAGAGGGGGAGTGAGAGAGGGGGAGTGAGAGAGGGGGAGTGAGTGAGGGAGGGGGGAGAGAGGGACGGTCACTCTGGGACTGCTCTTCAGACAGGTGGGGGAAGTGAGCGAGGAGTGAGGGGGAGGAGGGAGAGGGATGGTCACTCCAGGACTACTCTTCAGACAGGTGGGGGAGTGAGGGAGAGGAGAGAGAGGGACGGTCACTCCAGGACTGCTCTTCAGAGAGGTGGAGGAGTGAGGGAGAGGAGAGAGAGGGACGGTCACTCTCGGACTGCTCTTCAGACAGGTGGGGGAGTGAGGGAGAGGAGATAGAGGGACGATCACTCCAGGACTACTCTTCAGACAGGTGGGTGAGTGAGGAGAGGAGAGAGAGGGACGGTCACTCTGGGACTGCTCTTCAGACAGGTGGGGGAGTGAGTGAGTGAGGGAGTGAGGGGGGAGTGAGTGAGGGAGTGAGGGGTGAGTGAGGGAGTGAGGGGTGAGTGAGTGAGGGCGGGGGAGTGAGTGAGGGCGGGGGGAGTGAGTGAGGGCGGGGGGAGTGAGTGAGGGCGGTAGGGGGGGAGTGAGTGAGTGAGGTAGGGGGGAGTGAGTGAGTGAGTGAGGTAGGGGGGAGTGAGTGAGTGAGTGAGGTAGGGGGGAGTGAGTGAGTGAGGTAGGGGGGAGTGAGTGAGTGAGGTCGGGGTGAGTGAGTGAGGTCGGGGTGAGTGAGTGAGGTCGGAGTGAGTGAGGGAGGGGTGAGTGAGTGAGGGAGGGGTGAGTGAGTGAGGGAGGGGTGAGTGAGGCAGGGAGGGGTGAGTGAGGCAGGGGGAGTGAGGGTGGGGGAGTGAGTGAGGTAGGGTGAGGGAGGGGGAGTGAGGGTGAGGGAGGGGGAGTGAGGGTGAGGGAGGGGGAGTGAGGGTGAGGGAGGGGCAGGGGGAGTGAGGGGCAGGGGGAGTGAGGGAGGGGCAGGGGGAGTGAGGGAGGGGCAGGGGGAGTGAGGGAGGGGGAGTGAGGGAGGGGGAGTGAGGGAGGGGGAGTGAGGGAGGGGGAGTGAGGGAGGGGGAGTGAGGGAGGGGGAGTGAGGGAGGGGGAGTGAGGGAGGGGGAGTGAGGGAGGGGAGTGAGGGAGGGGGAGTGAGAGAGGGAGGGGGGAGAGAGGGACGGTCACTCTGGGACTGCTCTTCAGACAGGTGGGGGATGTGAGCGAGGAGTGAGGGGGAGGAGAGAGAGGGATGGTCACTCCAGGACTACTCTTCAGACAGGTGGGGGAGTGAGGGAGAGGAGAGAGAGGGACGGTCACTCCAGGACTGCTCTTCAGACAGGTGGGGGAGTGAGGGAGAGGAGATAGAGGGACGATCACTCCAGGATGACTCTTCAGACAGGTGGGGGAGTGAGGGAGAGGAGAGAGAGGGACGGTCACTCTGGGACTGCTCTTCAGACAGGTGGGGGAGTGAGGGTGTGAGGGGGGAGTGAGGGAGTGAGGGAGTGAGGGGGGAGTGAGGGAGGGAGGGGGGAGTGAGGGAGGGAGGGGGGAGTGAGGGAGGGAGGGGGGAGTGAGTGAGGGAGGGGGGAGTGAGTGAGGGAGGGGGGAGTGAGTGAGGGAGGGGGGAGTGAGTGAGGGAGGGGGGAGTGAGTGAGGGAGGGGGGAGTGAGTGAGGGAGGGGGGAGTGAGTGAGGGAGGGGGGAGTGAGTGAGGGAGGGGGGAGTGAGGGAGGGGGGAGTGAGGGGGGAGTGAGGGAGGGGGGAGTGAGGGAGGGAGGGGTGGGGAGTGAGTGAGGGAGGGAGGGGTGGGGAGTGAGTGAGGGAGGGAGGGGGTGGGGAGTGAGGGAGGGAGGGGTGGGGAGTGAGCGAGGGAGGGGGGAGTGAGGGAGGGAGGGGGGAGTGAGTGAGTGAGGTAGGAAGGGTGGAGTGAGTGAGTGAGGTAGGGAGGGTGGAGTGAGGGAGGGAGGGAGGGTGGAGTGAGTGAGGGAGGGTGGAGTGAGTGAGTGAGGGAGGAGTGAGTGAGGGAGGGGGGAGTGAGGGAGGGGGGAGTGAGTGAGCGAGGGGGGAGTGAGTGAGGGAGGGGGGAGTGATGTGAGGGAGGGGGGAATGAGTGAGGGAGGGGGGAGTGAGTGAGGGAGGGGGGAGTGAGTGAGGGAGGGGGGAGTGAGTGAGGGAGGGGGGAGTGAGTGAGGGCGGGGGGAGTGAGTGAGGGCGGGGGGAGTGAGTGAGGTCGGGGTGAGTGAGTGAGGTCGGGGTGAGTGAGTGAGGTCGGGGTGAGTGAGTGAGGTCGGGGTGAGTGAGTGAGGTCGGGGTGAGTGAGTGAGGTCGGGGTGAGTGAGTGAGGTCGGGGTGAGTGAGTGAGGTCGGGGTGAGTGAGTGAGGTCGGGGTGAGTGAGTGAGGTCGGGGTGAGTGAGTGAGGTCGGGGTGAGTGAGTGAGGTCGGGGTGAGTGAGTGAGGTCGGGGTGAGTGAGGAGGGGTGAGTGAGTGAGGGAGGGGTGAGTGAGTGAGGGAGGGGTGAGTGAGGCTGGGAGGGGTGAGTGAGGGTGAGGGTGGGGGAGTGAGGGAGGGCGAGGGGAGTGAGTGAGGGCGGGGGGAGTGAGTGAGGGCGGGGGAGAGTGAGTGAGGGCGGGTGGAGTGAGTGAGGGCGGGTGGAGTGAGTGAGGGCGGGGGGAGTGAGTGAGGGCGGTAGGGGGGAGTGAGTGAGGGCGGTAGGGGGGGAGTGAGTGAGGGCGGGGGGAGTGAGTGAGGTCGGGGTGAGTGAGTGAGGTCGGGGTGAGTGAGTGAGGTCGGGGTGAGTGAGTGAGGTCGGGGTGAGTGAGTGAGGTCGGGGTGAGTGAGTGAGGTCGGGGTGAGTGAGTGAGGTCGGGGTGAGTGAGTGAGGTCGGGGTGAGTGAGTGAGGTCGGGGTGAGTGAGTGAGGTCGGGGTGAGTGAGTGAGGTCGGGGGTGAGTGAGTGAGGTCGGGGTGAGTGAGTGAGGTCGGGGTGAGTGAGTGAGGGAGGGGTGAGTGAGGGTGAGGGTGGGGGAGTGAGGGAGGGTGAGGGAGGGGAGTGAGGGAGGGTGAGGGTGGGGGAGTGAGGGAGGGTGAGTGAGGGGGAGTGAGTGAGGGGGAGTGAGTGAGGGGAGTGAGTGAGGGGGAGTGAGTGAGGGGGAGTGAGTGAGGGAGGGGGAGAGAGGGACGGTCACTCTGGGACTGCTCTTCAGACAGGTGGGGAGTGAGCGAGGAGTGAGGGGGAGGAGAGAGAGGGATGGTCACTCCAGGACTACTCTTCAGACAGGTGGGGGAGTGAGGGAGAGGAGAGAGAGGGACGGTCACTCCAGGATTGCTCTTCAGACAGGTGGGGAGTGAGGGAGAGGAGAGAGAGGGACGGTCACTCTCGGACTGCTCTTCAGACAGGTGGGGGAGTGAGGGAGAGGAGATAGAGGGACGATCACTCCAGGACTACTCTTCAGACAGGTGGGGGAGTGAGGGAGAGGAGAGAGAGGGACGGTCACTCTGGGACTGCTCTTCAGACAGGTGGGGGAGTGAGTGAGTGAGGGAGTGAGGGGGAGTGAGTGAGGGAGTGAGGGGGGAGGGAGTGAGGGAGGGAGGGGGGAGTGAGGGAGGGAGGGGGGAGTGAGTGAGGGCGGGGGGGAGTGAGTGAGGGCGGGGGGAGTGTTGAGGGCGGGGGGAGTGAGTGAGGGAGGTAGTGGGGAGTGAGTGAGGGAGGTAGTGGGGAGTGAGTGAGGGAGGTAGTGGGGAGTGAGTGAGTGAGGTAGGGGGGAGTGAGTGAGTGAGGTAGGGGGGAGTGAGTGAGTGAGGTAGGGGGGAGTGAGTGAGTGAGTGAGGTAGGGGGGAGTGAGTGAGTGAGTGAGGTAGGGGGGGAGTGAGTGAGTGAGGTAGGGGGGAGTGAGTGAGTGAGGTAGGGGGGAGTGAGTGAGTGAGGGAGGGGTGAGTGAGTGATTGAGGTAGGGGTGAGTGAGTGAGGGAGGGGTGAGTGAGTGAGGCAGGGGTGAGTGAGTGAGGCAGGGGTGAGTGAGTGAGGGAGGGGTGAGTGAGTGAGGGAGGGGTGAGTGAGTGAGGGAGGGGTGAGTGAGTGAGGGAGGGGTGAGTGAGTGAGGGAGGGGTGAGTGAGTGAGGGCAGGGGGTGAGTGAGGCAGGGAGGGGTGAGTGAGGCAGGGGAGTGAGAGGGTGGGGGAGTGAGTGAGGTAGGGTGGGGGAGTGAGTGAGGTAGGGTGGGGGAGTGAGGGAGGGGGAGTGAGGGTGAGGGAGGGGGAGTGAGGGTGAGGGAGGGGCAGTGAGGGTTGAGGGAGGGGCAGGGGGAGGGAGGGGGAGGGGAGTGAGGGAGGGGGAGTGAGAGAGGGGGAGTGAGAGAGGGGGAGTGAGAGAGGGGGAGTGAGAGAGGGAGGGGGGAGAGAGGGACGGTCACTCTGGACTGCTCTTCAGACAGGTGGGGAGTGAGGAAGGAGTGAGGGGGAGGAGAGAGAGGGATGGTCACTCCAGGACTACTCTTCAGACAGGTGGGGGAGTGAGGGAGAGGAGAGAGAGGGACGGTCACTCCAGGACTGCTCTTCAGACAGGTGGGGGAGTGAGGGAGAGGAGAGAGAGGGACGATCACTCTGGGACTGCTCTTCAGACAGGTGGGGGAGTGAGGGAGGAGTGAGGGAGAGGAGAGAGAGGGATGGTCACTCCAGGACTACTCTTCAGACAGGTGGGGGAGTGAGGGAGAAGAGAGTGAGGGACGGTCACTCTAGGACTGCTCTTCAGACAGGTGGGGGAGTGAGGGAGAGGAGAGAGAGGGACGGTCACTCTGGGACTGCTCTTCAGACAGGTGGGGGAGTGAGCGAGGAGTGAGGGAGAGGAGAAAGAGGGACGATCACTCCAGGACTACTCTTCAGACAGGTGGGGGAGTGAAGGAGAGGAGAGAGAGGGACGGTCACTCCAGGACTGCTCTTCAGACAGGTGGGGGAGTGAGGGAGAGGAGAGAGAGGGACGGTCACTCTGGGACTGCTCTTCAGACAGGTGGGGGAGTGAGGGAGGAGAGAGAGATGGATGGTCACTCCAGGACTGCTCTTCAGACAGGTGGGGGAGTGAGGGGAGGAGTGAGCGAGAGAAGAGACAGGGACGGTCACTCCAGGACTGCTCTTCAGACAGGTGGGGGAGTGAGCGAGGAGTGAGGGGGAGGAGAGAGAGGGACGGTCACTCCAGGACTGCTCTTCAGACAGGTGGGGGAGTGAGCGTGGAGTGAGGGAGAGGAGATAGAGGGACGATCACTATCCAGGACTACTCTTCAGACAGGTGGGGGAGTGAGGGAGAGGAGAGAGAGGGACGGTCACTCTGGGACTGCTCTTCAGACAGGTGGGGGAGTGAGTGAGTGAGGGAGTGAGGGGGAGGGAGTGAGGGGGGAGTGAGTGAGGGAGTGAGGGGGGAGTGAGGGAGTGAGTGGGGAGTGAGGGAGGGAGGGGGGAGTGAGGGAGGGAGGGGGGAGTGAGGGAGGGCGGGGGGAGTGAGTGAGGGCGGGGGGTGTGAGTGAGGGCGGGGGGAGTGAGTGAGTGAGTAGGGGGAGTGAGTGAGTGAGGCAGGGGGGAGTGAGTGAGTGAGGTAGGGGGGAGTGAGTGAGTGAGGTAGGGGGGAGTGAGTGATTGAGGTAGGGGGGAGGGTGAGGAGTGAGGAGGGAGGTGAGTGAGTGAGGGAGGGGTGAGTGAGTGAGGGAGGGGTGAGTGAGTGAGGGAGGGTGAGTGAGTGAGGGAGGGGTGAGTGAGTGAGGGAGGGGTGAGTGAGGGAGGGGTGAGTGAGGGAGGGAGGGGTGAGTGAGGGAGGGGTGAGTGACGTGAGGGAGGGGTGAGTGATGTGAGGGAGGGTTGAGTGAGTGAGGGAGGGTTGAGTGAGTGAGGGAGGGTTGAGTGAGTGAGGGAGGGGTGAGTGAGTGAGGGAGGGGGTGAGTGAGTGAGGAGGGTTGAGTGAGTGAGGGAGGGTTGAGTGAGTGAGGGAGGGTTGAGGGAGGTAGGGTGGGGGAGTGAGGGAGGGGGAGTGAGGGTGAGGGAGGGGCAGTGAGGGTGAGGGAGGGGCAGTGAGGGTGAGGGAGGGGCAGGGGGAGTGAGGGTGAGGGAGGGGGAGTGAGGGAGGGGGAGTGAGGGAGGGGAGTGAGGGAGGGGGAGTGAGGGAGGGGGAGTGAGGAGGGGGGAGAGAGGGACGGTCACTCTGGGACTGCTCTTCAGACAGGTGGGGAGTGAGCGAGGAGTGAGGGGGAGGAGAGAGAGGGATGGTCACTCCAGGACTACTCTTCAGACAGGTGGGGGAGTGAGGGAGAGGAGAGAGAGGGACGGTCACTCCAGGACTGCTCTTCAGACAGGTGGGGGAGTGAGGGAGAAGAGAGAGAGGGACGGTCACTCTGGGACTGCTCTTCAGACAGGTGGGGGAGTGAGCGAGGAGTGAGGGAGAGGAGAAAGAGGGACGATCACTCCAGGACTACTCTTCAGACAGGTGGGGGAGTGAAGGAGAGGAGAGAGAGGGACGGTCACTCCAGGACTGCTCTTCAGACAGGTGGGGGAGTGAGGGAGAGGAGAGAGAGGGACGGTCACTCTGGGACTGCTCTTCAGACAGGTGGGGGAGTGAGGGAGGAGAGAGAGATGGATGGTCACTCCAGGACTGCTCTTCAGACAGGTGGGGGAGTGAGGGGAGGAAGTGAGCGAGAGAAGAGACAGGGACGGTCACTCCAGGACTGCTCTTCAGACAGGTGGGGGAGTTAGCGAGGAGTGAGGGGGAGGAGAGAGAGGGACGGTCACTCCAGACTACTCTTCAGACAGGTGGGGGAGTGAGGGAGAGGAGAGAGAGGGACGGTCACTCCAGGACTGCTCTTCAGACAGGTGGGGGAGTGAGGGAGAGGGAGAGGAGAGAGAGGGACGGTCACTCCAGGACTGCTCTTCAGACAGGTGGGGGAGTGAGGGAGAGGAGAGAGAGGGACGGTCACTCCAGGACTGCTCTTCAGACAGGTGGGGGAGTGAGGGGGAGGAGAGAGAGGGACGGTCACTCCAGGACTGCTCTTCAGACAGGTGGGGGAGTGAGGGAGGAGTGAGGGGGAGAAGAGAGAGGGACGTTCACTCCAGGACTGCTCTTCAGACAGGTGGGGGAGTGACGGAGAGGAGAGAGAGGGACGGTCACTCTGGGACTGCTCTTCAGACAGGTGGGGGAGTGAGGGAAGAGAGAGAGAGGGATGGTCACTCCAGGACTGCTCTTCAGACAGGTGTGGAGTGAGGGGAGGAGTGAGGGAGAGGAGAGACAGGGACGGTCACTCCAGGACTACTCTTCAGACAGGTGGGGGAGTGAGCGAGGAGTGAGGGGGAGGAGAGAGAGGGACGGTCACTCCAGGACTGCTCTTCAGACAGGTGGGGGAGTGAGGGAGGAGTGAGGGGGAGGAGAGAGAGGGACGGTCACTCCAGGACTGCTCTTCAGACAGGTCGGGGAGTGAGGGGTAGGAGAGAGAGGGACGGTCACTCCAGGACTGCTCTTCAGACAGGTGGGGGAGTGCGGGGGAGGAGAGAGAGGACGGTCACTCCAGGACTACTCTTCAGACAGGTGGGGGAGTGAGGGGAGGAGAGAGAGGGACGGTCACTCCAGGACTACTCTTCAGACAGGTGGGGGAGTGAGCGAGGAGTGAGGGAGAGGAGAGAGAGGGACGATCACTCCAGGACTACTCTTCAGACAGGTGGGGGAGTGAGGGAGAGGTGAGAGAGGGACGGTCACTCCAGGACTGCTCTTCAGACAGGTGGGGAGTGAGGGAGAGGAGAGAGAGGGACGGTCACTCCAGGACTGCTCTTCAGACAGGTGGGGGAGTGAGGAGAGGAGAGAGAGGGACGGTCACTCCAGGACTGCTCTTCAGACAGGTGAGGGAGGAGAGAGAGAGGGACGGTCACTCCAGGACTGCTCTTCAGACAGGTGGGGGAGTGAGGGGAGGAGAGAGAGGGACGGTCACTCCAGGACTACTCTTCAGACAGGTGGGGGAGTGAGGGAGGAGTGAGGGGGAGGAGAGAGAGGGACGGTCACTCCAGGACTGCTCTTCAGACAGGTGGGGGAGTGCGGGGGAGGAGAGAGAGGGACGGTCACTCCAGGACTACTCTTCAGACAGGTGGGGGAGTGAGGGGGAGGAGAGAGAGGGACGGTCACTCCAGGACTACTCTTCAGACAGGTGGGGGAGTGAGCGAGGAGTGAGGGAGAGGAGAGAGAGGGACGATCACTCCAGGACTACTCTTCAGACAGGTGGGGAGTGAGGGAGAGGTGAGAGAGGGACGGTCACTCCAGGACTGCTCTTCAGACAGGTGGGGGAGTGAGGGAGAGGAGAGAGAGGGACGGTCACTCCAGGACTGCTCTTCAGACAGGTGGGGGAGTGAGGGAGAGGAGAGGAGAGAGAGGGACGGTCACTCCAGGACTGCTCTTCAGACAGGTGAGGGAGGAGAGAGAGAGGGACGGTCACTCCAGGACTGCTCTTCAGACAGGTGGGGGAGTGAGGGAGAGGAGAGAGAGGGACGGTCACTCTGGGACTGCTCTTCAGACAGGTGGGGGAGTGAGGGAGGAGAGAGAGATGGATGGTCACTCCAGGACTGCTCTTCAGACAGGTGGGGGAGTGAGGGAGGAGTGAGCGAGAGAAGAGACAGGGACGGTCACTCCAGGACTGCTCTTCAGACAGGTGGGGGAGTTAGCGAGGAGTGAGGGGGAGGAGAGAGAGGGACGGTCACTCCAGGACTACTCTTCAGACAGGTGGGGGAGTGAGGGAGAGGAGAGAGAGGGACGGTCACTCCAGGACTGCTCTTCAGACAGGTGGGGGAGTGAGGGAGAGGAGAGGAGAGAGAGGGACGGTCACTCCAGGACTGCTCTTCAGACAGGTGGGGGAGTGAGGGAGAGGAGAGAGAGGGACGGTCACTCCAGGACTGCTCTTCAGACAGGTGGGGGAGTGAGGGGGAGGAGAGAGAGGGACGGTCACTCCAGGACTGCTCTTCAGACAGGTGGGGGAGTGAGGGAGGAGTGAGGGGGAGAAGAGAGAGGGACGGTCACTCCAGGACTGCTCTTCAGACAGGTGGGGGAGTGACGGAGAGGAGAGAGAGGGACGGTCACTCTGGGACTGCTCTTCAGACAGGTGGGGGAGTGAGGGAAGAGAGAGAGAGGGATGGTCACTCCAGGACTGCTCTTCAGACAGGTGGTGGAGTGAGGGGAGGAGTGAGGGAGAGGAGAGACAGGGACGGTCACTCCAGGACTGCTCTTCAGACAGGTGGGGGAGTGAGGGAGGAAGTGAGGGGAGGAGAGAGAGGGACGGTCACTCCAGGACTACTCTTCAGACAGGTCGGGGAGTGAGGGAGGAGTGAGGGGGAGGAGAGAGAGGGACGGTCACTCCAGGACTACTCTTCAGACAGGTGGGGGAGTGAGAGAGGAGTGAGGGGGAGGAGAGAGAGGGACGGTCACTCCAGAACTGCTCTTCAGACAGGTGGGGGAGAGTGAGGGTGGAGTGTGGGGGTGGAGAGAGAGGGACGGTCACTCCAGGACTACTCTTCAGACAGGTGGGGGAGTGAGGGGGAGGAGAGAGAGGGACGGTCACTCCAGGACTACTCTTCAGACAGGTGGGGGAGTGAGGGGGAGGAGAGAGAGGGACGGTCACTCCAGGACTACTCTTCAGACAGGTGGGGGAGTGAGCGAGGAGTGAGGGGAGGAGAGAGAGGGACGATCACTCCAGGACTACTCTTCAGACAGGTGGGGGAGTGAGGGAGAGGTGAGAGAGGGACGGTCACTCCAGGACTGCTCTTCAGACAGGTGGGGGAGTGAGGGAGAGGAGAGAGAGGGACGGTCACTCCAGGACTGCTCTTCAGACAGGTGGGGGAGTGAGGAGAGGAGAGAGAGGGACGGTCACTCCAGGACTGCTCTTCAGACAGGTGAGGGAGGAGAGAGAGAGGGACGGTCACTCCAGGACTGCTCTTCAGTCAGGTGGGGGAGTGAGGGAGAGGAGAGAGAGGGACGGTCACTCCAGGACTACTCTTCAGACAGGTGGAGGGAGTGAGGGAGGAGTGAGGGGGAGGAGAGAGAGGGACGGTCACTCCAGGACTGCTCTTCAGACAGGTGGGGGAGTGCGGGGGAGGAGAGAGAGGGACGGTCACTCCAGGACTACTCTTCAGACAGGTGGGGGAGTGAGGGGAGGAGAGAGAGGGACGGTCACTCCAGGACTACTCTTCAGACAGGTGGGGAGGTGAGCGAGGAGTGAGGGAGAGGAGAGAGAGGGACGATCACTCCAGGACTACTCTTCAGACAGGTGGGGGAGTGAGGGAGAGGTGAGAGAGGGACGGTCACTCCAGGACTGCTCTTCAGACAGGTGGGGAGTGAGGAGAGGAGAGAGAGGGACGGTCACTCCAGGACTGCTCTTCAGACAGGTGGGGGAGTGAGGGAGAGGAGAGGAGAGAGAGGGACGGTCACTCAGGACTGCTCTTCAGACAGGTGAGGGAGGAGAGAGAGAGGGACGGTCACTCCAGGACTGCTCTTCAGTCAGGTGGGGGAGTGAGGGAGAGGAGAGAGAGGGACGGTCACTCCAGGACTACTCTTCAGACAGGTGGGGGAGTGAGGGAGGAGTGAGGGGGAGGAGAGAGAGGGACGGTCACTCCAGGACTGCTCTTCAGACAGGTGGGGGAGTGAGGGAGGAGTGAGGGGGAGAAGAGAGAGGGACGGTCACTCCAGGACTGCTCTTCAGACAGCTGGGGAGTGAGCGAGGAGTGTGGGGGAGGAGAGAGAGGGACGGTCACTCCAGGACTGCTCTTCAGACAGGTGGGGGGGTGAGCGAGGAGTGAGGAAGGAGAGAGAGCGACAGTCACTCCAGGACTGCTCTCAGACAGGTGGGGGAGTGAGTGAGTGAGGGGGGAGTGAGTGAGTGAGTGAGGGGGAGTGAGTGAGGGGGGGAGTGAGTGAGGGGGGGAGTGAGTGAGGGAGGGGGAAATGATTGAGGGAGGGGGGTGGAGTGAGTGAGGGGGGGAGTGAGTGAGGGAGGGGGAGCGAATGAGGGAGGGGGAGCGAGTGAGGGAGGGGGGAGCGAGTGAGGGAGGGGGGAGCGAGTGAGGGAGGGGGGAGCGAGTGAGGGAGCGGGGAGTGAGGGAGGGAGGGCGAGTGAGGGAGGGAGGCGGGGAGCGAGTGAGGGAGGGAGGGGAGCGAGTGAGGGAGAGAGGGGGGAGCGAGTGTGGGAGGGAGGGGGGAGCGAGGGAGGGGGGAGTGAGGGAGGGAGGGGGGGAGTGAGTGAGTGAGGGGGGAGTGAGTGAGGGGGGAGTGAGTGAGGGGGGAGTGAGTGAGGGGGGAGTGAGTGAGTGAGGGGGGAGTGAGTGAGGGGGGAGTGAGTGAGGGAGGGAGGGAGGGAGGGAGGGGGGAGCGAGTGTGGGAGGGAGGGAGGGGGAGCGAGTGAGGGAGGGAGGGGGGAGCGAGTGAGGGAGGGAGGGGGGAGCGAGTGAGGGAGGGGGGAGCGAGTGAGGGAGGGAGGGGGGAGCGAGTGAGGGAGGGGGAGCGAGTGAGGAGGGGGGAGCGAGGGAGGGAGGGGGGAGTGAGGGAGGGAGGGGGCAGTGAGTGAGGGAGGGAGGGGGGAGTGAGTGAGGGAGGGAGGGGGGACTGAGTGTGGGAGGGAGGGGGGACTGAGTGTGGGAGGGAGGGGGGAGTGAGGGAGGGAGGGGGGAGTGAGGGAGGGAGGGGGGAGTGAGTGTGGGAGGGAGGGGGGTGTGAGTGTGGGAGGGAGGGGGGTGTGAGTGTGGGAGGGAGGGGGGAGTGAGTGAGGGAGGGAGGGGGGAGTGAGTGTGGGAGGGAGGTGGGAGTGAGTGTGGGAGGGAGGGGGTAGTGTGGGAGGGAGGGGGGAGGAGGGATGGGGGATTGAGGGAGGGAGGGGGGAGTGAGGGAGGGAGGGGGGGTGATGGAGGGAGGGAGGTGGAGTGAGGGAGGGAGGGAGGTGGAGTGAGGGAGGGAGGGAGGGGGAGTGAGTGGGGGAGGGAGGGGGATTGAGTGAGGGGGGAGTGAGGGAGGGAGGGGGGTGAGGGAGGGGGAGTGAGTGAGGGAGGGGGAGTGAGGGAGGAGGGAGTGATTGAGGGAGGGGGAGTGAGTGAGGGAGGGGGAGTGAGTGAGGGAGGGGGAGAGAGGGACGGTCACTCTGGGACTGCTCTTCAGACAGGTGAGGGAGTGAGCGAGGAGTGAGGGAGAGGAGAGAGAGGGACGGTCACTCCAGGACTACTCTTCAGACAGGTGGGGGAGTGAGGGAGAGGAGAGAGAGGGACGGTCACTCTTGGACTGCTCTTCAGACAGGTGGGGGGAGTGAGGGAGAGGAGGGAGAGGGACGGTCACTCTGGGACTGCTCTTCAGACAGGTGGGGGAGTGAGCGAGGAGTGAGGGGGAGGAGAGAGAGGGATGGTCACTCCAGGACTACTCTTCAGACAGGTGGGGGAAGTGAGCGAGGAGTGAGGGGGAGGAAAGAGAGGGACGGTCACTCCAGGACTGCTCTTCAGACAGGTGAGGGAGGGAGTGAGGGAGAGGAGAGAGAGGGACGGTCACTCCAGGACTACTCTGCAGACAGGTGGGGGAGTGAGCGAGGAGTGAGGGGGAGGAGAGAGAGGGACGGTCACTCCAGGACTGCTCTTCAGACAGGTGAGGGAGGGAGTGAGGGAGAGGAGAGAGAGAGGGTCGGTCACTCTGGGACTGCCCTTCAGACAGGTGGGGGAGTGAGCGAGGAGTGAGGGGGAGGAGTGAGAGAGGATGGTCACTCCAGGACTACTCTTCAGACAGGTGGGGGAGTGAGGGAGAGGAGAGAGAGGGACGGTCACTCTGGGACTGCTCTTCAGACAGGTGGGGGAGTGAGCGAGGAGTGAGGGAGAGGAGAGAGAGGGACGATCACTCCAGGACTACTCTTCAGACAGGTGGGGGAGTGAGGGAGAGGAGGGAGAGGGACGGTCACTCTGGGACTGCTCTTCAGACAGGTGGGGGAGTGAGCCAGGAGTGAGGGAGAGGAGAGAGAGGGACGATCACTCCAGGACTACTCTTCAGACAGGTGGGGGAGTGAGGAGAGAGGAGCGAGAGGGACGGTCACTCCAGGACTGCTCTTCAGACAGGTGGGGGAGTGAGGAGAGGAGAGAGAGGGACGGTCACTCTAGGACTGCTCTTCAGACAGGTGGGGAGTGAGCGAGGAGTGAGGGGGAGGAGAGAGAGGGATGGTCACTCCAGGACTACTCTTCAGACAGGTGGGGGAAGTGAGCGAGGAGTGAGGGGGAGGAGAGAGAGGGACGGTCACTCCAGGACTGCTCTTCAGACAGGTGGGGGAGTGAGGGAGAGGAGAGAGAGGGACGGTCACTCTGGGACTGCTCTTCAGA
>NW_027138458.1:0-46956 GCF_035084215.1 Heptranchias perlo
TGAAACGCAGAGGTCCTGCCCATTACTTAGTAAAACCTAGTGAGATTGGTGGCAGATTCAGCAGGCTGCAGGATTTAGACAGGTAAGCACCTCCAGCCACTTAGATCATTAACATACTTATTCTGGTGAGGTTGTTGTAATTGAAGTTACTTGTGATTGTCAATATTGCTATTTTCTGATAGTCAGTTTAGTTTACTGACACTGAAGAAGCTGCCAAAGTTAATAATGGGCGTTGCTCTTGCTGCCTTTTCTACTGGTGCAGGAAGAGGAGGATGAAAAGCAGCAGCAACAACAACAGCTGCAGCATAGATCTCAGCATGCGGCAGCAGGGTGGCCTCAGAGAGTACAGCAGGTGAGGTGGCCTTCTCTCAGAAGGCCTTACTCTGCCAACAGTATACAAACCAACGGTCACCTTTCTCGACATGTCTGAGGATCAGTGCATGAGGAGGCTGCGATTTTCAAGGCAAGTTGTTGCTGACCTATGCAAACTCATGCAACAAGACCTGCGGTCTCCCACGTCAGGATGCCATGCTAGTAGCTATGAAGATGACCATCGCCCTAAATTTCTTTGCATCAGGGTCGATCGTGCGATGCGATGAGAGAGACATCTCTCATCGCACGGTCGACGGCCCACAAGTGCATCAAGCAGGTGACAAGTGCACTATTTGCCAGAGTGAACCACTTACAGCTCCTTCCCAATTGATGAAAACAGCCAGAGCCAAAGAGCCTTGGGGTTTGTAGCTGGCTTCTCTGGATTGCAGGGTGCTACTGACTGCCATCAAGGCAACGCAGGACCAGCCAGTAGCTTTTGTTAACTGTAAGGGGTTTCACTCAATCAGTGTCCAGCTAGTATGTGATCACACCAGGAGAATAATGAATATCTGTGCCAGGTACCCAGAAAGTTGCCATGAATCATTCATCCTGCAGCAGTCGAACATCCTGCCTCTTTTCCACTATGACAGGACTGTGAGAGGATCACTACTTGGGGACTAGGGCTACCCGCTGCTACTTGGCTTATGATACCCCAACGAACCCCAAAATGCTTGAGCAGCTCAGCTATAACAAGAACCATGCCAACTTGAGGAGGATCTTCAAGTTCAAAGTAGGGCGCCTAAGGCAAAGGAACATAGGAATTGCTAGACAAAAAAAGACCACGGTCCATCTAATTCTGTCATCCTGGTAGTCGCATGATACAATGATAATGGAGTTGTTGACTAATCATAACAATCAATCTCTATCAATTAGGCTACAAGAGACCCAGATATAACGCAAGGAAAACCCCAGCGGTAGAGCGTTGGGAATCATAGGTCCAAATTCCCCTGTTCCTCCCAAGTATGCTATACTCACCACATGTCATGTCTCAAATTACTCATCTGTTGTATCCCAAAATGTTATTTTCTGAGAGGTTTAGGTGCCTTGCTGGATCCGGGGGCTCTCTGCAAATTGCACCAGCTGCTGCGTCCTACACCATATAGCTGTCTGTAGAGGATTGCAGCTCCAGGACACACATGCACAGGACAATTCTTTATCTGATGGGAAACAGCTGGCCGAGGGCAAGGCTGAAGCACAGGGAGAAGAGGCAGCACCAGGCCTTGCAGTGAGAGATGCAAGGGACAAATTAATTGCACAGTAGTTCAGCTGAATTGCTCAATTTCCTGCCCTGAACACAGAAACCAAGCCCCACCGCACTAACAGTACTGGAAACCTCAGTCACAAATGCCTTAATCCTGCATTCTCTAACATTGAAATCATTCTGCCAGTTTTCACATCACTGACTTACTTTGTGTTTATTCAAAATTAACTAATAGCTGCATATGATCACCAATTATTTCTCTGAATCAATAGGAGCCTGAAATTGAACTGTGGGATACTAATGTACAGATATTGAGGCATTGCCCCATTTAATGCTAAAATGGAGAGAAATTGCAGATGATGCATTAAGTATTCTTATGCTGTTAACCCAGTGAGTAATTCAAAACATAGGTTTGACTATGGGTGGGGTGAACAGGACTTTAGTTGTCAGCACAAGTGCACAATAATAAAGAAACAGTGAGGGGACACATCCTTTTGCCCTTCAACTTATGTTGATACACAGATTGCGTGTTAGAGAATTCTGCAATCTGCACATATGATTAAAAGTCCTCTAGCTGTTTTGAGATAAAAATGTCCACACAAAGCTCAGGCCTTTGAGAAAAGCTTCAGTAAGGATATTAAGAGATAAAAGATAATTCAATGAGTAAATTTAGACATGTTTTGAAATATGTATTTTTTAATTCTTATTTTGTTTAAAATGTTATTTTGGGCATTGGAAATTGTATTTAGCATTTTGAGTGATTTATGTGGAAAAGATTTACTAAGTAACTAAATCCCGTAATCACATCGTGGTCAGTGATAGTTGACGGAACAAAATTGAATGAGAAATGTGAGCAAAAAAAATTACAATGGGAAAAGTAGACATGTTTCATGGCCTGTTTTATGTCGTAATTTCTATGTAATTCAAAGAAAATGACCCTGAACACGTTTCACTCTGCTTTTGTCTCCTGTGTCCACAGGAGATAGGTTGTGGGGGGGGGGGGAAGCTTGACTTATGACTCTACCCTGTCTAGCGATTGGTCAGTAGAGCTGCCAGTTAAACCAACTACCACCCCTGCAGGTGGAAGCTTGTAAACAATTTTACAACACCAAGTTATAGTCCAGCAATTTTATTTTAAATTCACAAGCTTTCGGAGACTTCCTCCTTCCTCAGGTAAATGTTTACCTGAGGAAGGAGGAAGTCTCCGAAAGCTTGTGAATTTAAAATAAAATTGCTGGACTATAACTTGGTGTTGTAAAATTGTTTACAATTATCAACCCCAGTCCATCACCGGCATCTCCACATCATGACTACCGTGGAAGCTTGAGCAGACTACCTCATGTTGTGTATGCATGACTTCAGTTTCCCCCAACCTCAAGTGTGAATGCCTGCTGGGGCATGAGAAACGAGATAACAAATCCCCTATTGTCCTAGATCGTTACTGGTAGCAGTTTTATTGGTTTCTCATTACCTCCCAGATAAAATCATTAACATACCAATGTCTCAGCAACTCCAGGATGTGATTGGTGGATTTTGAACCTTTATAAATTCACTGTAACTTATGCAACACTTCAATATAAATCATATGTGTAGAAAAATGTTTGAAAATTCCAAAACGCGACACTGACTCTTTCTAATTCCTCACAAATATGAAGGTTTTGTTTAGCTGATTAGATATCTTATGGTAAATGAAAAGAACAGTGCAGTTTATTTTCGAGGCTGCTGGCTTGATGTTTTCATGGAAAAAGATAAAATTACAGAAGCACTGGTTAAAAAAAATCCCAGAAAGCAATCGAAGGAAATTGAACTTGACATTCAGTCAATGTAAAGCAATGGTTCTGATCATTCTGACTTATTCTATCAGATCTTTATAAATCTTTATAGGTAGATATTCCTAGATTTACATATTCTTTGTTTTCATTAAAGATTGGATAATACAAGGAATCTTGGTCTCCAGATGGATTACTTTTTTCAACCTCAGAAAACCTGTCTCATTTGTGGAGATGAGGCATCGGGATGTCATTATGGAGCACTCACCTGTGGCAGTTGCAAAGTATTCTTCAAGAGAGCAGCTGAAGGTACAGACACCAAGTTATTTATATTCTTATTTGATAGTGGCAAGTCAGATTTTCTAGATTGTCGTTCACTAAGTAGAATGGTTGCTGCTGATTTGATGTCATTAAATTTCATAGCTCTGTGACTCTGGGATTTTTTTTGTGTATGCACAATTCTTATCTGAATTAACTATTTAGCATATAAGGTGATTTATGTCAAAAGTAACTGAGATTGAAACTGCCCCTAGAGACTTGTCCATTTTATTTTCTGTTATCTCAACTGCAAATTATTTCTCTATATCTTGAAGTAATTATTTCACAATTTTAAATCCATCTATATGGATTTCAACAACATGGAAAACACTGGTTATTGATGCCTGCACTGATGGCAGCCGTTATTCTTTTGTATTAAGCAAAGCTGCCAATGAACTTTATAATAGATATCTATCTATACTTCAATTAAAATAAACTTTATGCATGTGCGTACTTCCTGTCCATCTCACATTGTCTAATCCAAATTGTTGTTGCACTGAAAAATAAATATAAAGAAACAAAGGTTACATTTGGAATCTACAGAGGAACTCCGCAGCAACACAACATACTGGAGCCAGAATGTCTGAATCTGGTTAATTGATCTTCCCATAAACAAAACCAGGGTTCTGATCTCCAGCAATTAACCTTCCTGTATGCTCAAGCCAGAGTTTACTTAATATCAGATACACTTTGTCGTCTTCTTCTTTGGCAGTCCCTCAGGGTCGAGGATGACTTGCTTCCACTCCAGGAGGGTGGGTTCTGCGGTGGCTGAATAGTCCAATCCTGGAGCCACAGACTCTGCCACAGGTGGGGCAGGTAGTTTTAATAAGGCGGGTAGGTGAGACGCTCTGGATTCTGCACGCTCTTTCCGCTGCTTACGCTTGGCCTCCACGTGCTCCACATGGTGACGCTCGAGGTGATTGGCGCCTTCGCGGATGCTTCTTCTCCAGTTTGGGTGTTCAAGGGCAAGCGATTCCCACGTGTCGGTTGGGATGTTGCATTTTTTTTAGGGAGGCTTTGAGAGTGTCCTTATAGTGTTTCCTCTGCCCTCCTAGTGATCGCCTGCCATTGCGGAGCTCAGAGTAGAGCATTTGTTTAGGGAATCTTGTGTTGGGCATGCGGACAATGTGGCCCACCCATCGCAACTGGTTGAGCGTGACCAGTGCTTCGATACTGGGGATGTTAGCCTGAGAGAGAACGCTCATGTTAGTACACCTATCCTGCCAGTGGTCCCCGCCCTCCTGTACGCATCAGAAACCTGGACAATGTACAGCAGACACCTCACATCCCTGGAGAGATATCACCATTACACTTTGTAGCCTTAAAGGGGCTCTCAACCACTTATTAGCAGAAGAATAATACATTGTATTCCATATGATAGGTTATTCCTGACCATACAAAGCAGCACATCGCATGGTCCTACTGTGAGCAAAGTCACTGGAGATTTGGTATATTATGAAATATGATGGATACCCTAAAATAGTATCAAGGCTGTTGTCTTCACTCTAATGGTTTTTCATCTTTTAAAAAAAATAATTTTACTGTCTTCTAAGCACTCTGAGATATCAATTTCTTATCATCTACATTATTGCATTATTTGATATATACATCAGCAGATCTCCTGCGTTGAGATTTTCTCCGCTGTAGATTTCCCAGGAGATCTACAGCGGAGAAAATCTCAATGCATTTCTTCTTCATCTGAAAAGAATAGGGAAAGTATGGGAGAGTCAGCATATTTTTTCCATGCATCAGAAATCTACCAGAATTTTTGTGGAGGGGATAACAGAATTAGTAGTTAAGCAATCCCAGTGGACATAATATAATAGGTTTTCTGAAGACATTTGTTAATGTTTTCCTTCTGAGACTTTTAAAGAAGAAAGGTGCAAGGAGTTAATGGCAAAGTTGAATACTGACTAAGCAGCACAATTTGAAAGGATGCTACATCTATAAAACTCTCTGGGTTGCAGTGACAACAGGTCACTGTTTTGGGTCATCTGCTCGCTACATTGTGCATAAATGCTACAGAAGAACTTCCTTCTATTAATATTGTCAAAATTGCTGCAATAAAGATATGTGGCTGGTAGACCTGTTTTACTGAGATTGAAAATTAGAAAAATGGGGAATGGAATGGCAAATAGAATTTAATTTGATAGCTATACGGTAATGCATATGAATTCAAGAAACATACTTATTGATCAATGTGTGTTCAAAATGTGGAAAAGGAACAAAATTTGTGCAATTATTGATAATTCATTAAAATATCCAATACAGGGCCTGGGGGAAGTACTGCTGCTCCTTCGGGCCCACAAGCAGTGCAACAAAGGCACTTACCTGCTGAGCTGGGCCTTCTCGCCTCCTCTCACATGGTGTGAAGCAGAAGGCCCAGGAATCCCGGCCCCCAGGAGTTAAAAATAAAAAAGCTGTCAAAATAGAGGTCTGCAGCCTCCTTTAAAAGCTTTCAATGACTGACCCGCCTCCTAAGAGCGGGTTGGTTGCCCGCCCCTCGACCCACGTCCATTGAATCTGGAAGTGGGCAGGTTGGAGGCAAATTGGGGTCGGTTTTTAGTTCTTTTTTTACAATTTTTACCTTCCCACCTGCCCCAACCCACCCGGTCGTGGGGTTAAAATTTAAGCCCTGGTATGAGTTGCAAGAGAAATGTCCTAAAAATTGCCTTAAATGTGTCCTCAAAATGGAGTCAGTAGTATGACTGAATACTAGGAAAGCAAAGGGAGGGTCTACACAAACAAAAATGTCTTTGCCAGGGACAGAAGACAAGCATTCAAGACCACAGGTCAGGAGATGGCTTGTTAGGGGCAGGGGTGGTGGGGGGGTAGTGGGGATAAATATGTCCTGCTTGTCTGGACCCATGTGAGGCCCTTTGTTAGCAAAGACCTAAAGCTAGGGAGTAAATTAGTGACTTCATGAGGGGAAAATGTACACTGTAAGTCAAAATGTATGAGAAAAAGACCAGCAGGACATATGGGCAGGGTGGGGACAGTTTACTAGATAAAGTTTTGTACATGAATACCCATAGCATAAGAAATAAAACAAGTGAATTACAAGCATAAATTCAGCTAAAAGGGTATAGTATCGTAGCCATCATAGAGACCTAGGTACAACCTGAGAATGATTAGGAGCTAAATATTACAGGATATAAGATCTTTAAAAAGGACAGTGAAGTTGGGAAAGGAGGGGGAGTAGCAACATTGATAAAAGACACAAGTATCGTGATAGAAGGGATTTCAGTAAGGACGATCAGGAAATGGAGCAGTATGGGTAGAGTTAAGGAATAGCAAAGGATGCAAGATTCTGGTAGGAGTTGTCTACAGATCTCCTGATAGTAGTGATGTAGTGGGGGGATGTATAAACACGGAGATCAAGGGAGTATGTAGCAAAAACAGTGTGGTTCTAATAGGAGATTTTAATTTTCACAGTCTGGGAGAAGCAGAACAACTCAAGTAGTAAAGGCAATGTCTAGAATGTATTTGAGATAGTTTTCTAGAACAATATGTTTTAGAACTGATAATGGAACAGACCATATTGTATTTAGTGATGAGTAGTGAACCAGAATTAGTTAACAATTTGATGGTAAAGGAGCATCTTTCAAATAGAGGCCATAATATGATTGAATTTGATAATTAGCTTTGAGAGGGAGAATGGAGAGTTACAAACCACGGTTTTAAATTTAAGTAAGGCAAACTTCTAAGGGATGAAAAATAAATTGATCACAGTAAAGTGGGCTGAACTGTTAATGGGTAAAGTTACAAACAATGGGAAGTAATAAAAGAAGTATTTGATTTGATACAAAACCAGCACAATCCCTTAAACAGCAAAGGCTTGCCTTGTGTAGTTAAATAACCATGGTCAACAAATGAGGTAAGAGATAGTACCAAGCTAAAAGAAAATCTTATACAAATGCAAGGAAATGAGGAAATCCAGTGAACTGAGAGAGCTATAAAAAGCGACAAAAAAAACAAAGAAAGTAATAAGTGGTGCAAAAAGCAAATAGAAAAATATTTGCAAGGGATATCAAAGCTAACAGTAAAGGTTATTATATATTAAGAAAAAGAGAGTGATAAAGGGGAAGGTGGGTCCATTAAAGCCGGAAGCAGGCGAGAGAATAATGGATAATAAGAAGATGACATTTGTTAAATGAGTACTTTGTACCCATTTTCATCGTGGAGGAAGAGAACAAAATGCCAGCAGTACAGGGGAACCTAAAAATAAGTCAAAGGGAGGAACTTAGTGAGAAAGTGATGCTTCATTTGTATGGAACCTTGGTCAGACCCCATCCTGGAGTACTGCGTTCAGTTTGGGCACTGAACCTCAGGAAAGATCTATTGGCTTTGGAAGGGGTACAGCACAGATTTACCGTCACAATACCAGGGCTTAAAGGATTAAATTATGAGAATACATTGCATAAACTTGGCTTGTATTTCCTTGAGTTTAAAAGGTTGAGGGGTGATCTAATTGAGGTATTTAAAATGATTAAAGGACTCAATAGGGTAGATACAGAAAACCAATCTCCTCTGTTGGGGGAATCCAGAACAAGAGGGCATAATCTTAGATCATTCAGGAGTGAAATCAGTGAACTTTTTCACACAAACTGTAATAGAAATCTCGAACTCGCTCCCCACAAAAAGCTGTGGATGCTGGGTCAATTGAAATTTTCAAGACTGAGATTGATAGATTTTTGTTTGGTAAGATGTATCAGGGTTATGGAACACAGGCGGGTAAATGGAGTTAAGGTACAGGTCAATCATGATCTAATTGAATGGCGGAAGCGGTACAAGGAGCTGAGTGATCTACCCCGATCCTACGATACGGCATGTCTAGGTGCGAGTGCTTAATTTATTTGGAGGTCATCAAGGGTATAAACAGGGCTGAGTGACATGTGTTACTCAGGTTGGTCAATAGAATTGAGAATGTTTCTTTGAAATATATTAATGACTTGGATGAAGGGACCGAGTGTAATGTATCCATGTTTGCTGACAATATAAAGCTAGGTAGGAAAATAAGCTGTGAGGAGGACACAGAGTCTGCAAAGGGTTATAGACAGGTTAAGTGAGTGTGCAAGAACGTGGTAGATGGAGTATAATGTGGGGAAATGTGAGGTTATTCACCTTAGTAGGAAGAATAGAAAAACAGAATATTTTTTAAATGGTGAGAAATTATTAAATGTTGGTGTCCAGAGAGACTTGGGTGTCCTGGTACAAGAAACACAAAAAGTTAGCATGCAGGTACAGCAGGCAATTAGGAAAACAAATGGCATGTTGGCCTTAATTGCAAGGGAGTTGGAGTACAAGAGTGAGGAAGTCTTACTACAATTGTACAGGGCTTTGGTGAGACCTCACCTGGAGTACTGTGTACAGTTTTGGTCTCCTTATCTAAGGAAGGATATACTTGCCTTAGAGGCGGTGCAAGAGGCACTAGATTAATTCTTGGGATGAGAGGGTTGGCCTATGAGGAGAGGTTGAGTAAAATGGACCTCTACTCGCTGGAATTTAGAAGAATGAGAGGTGATCTCTTTGAAACATATAAAATTCTGAGGGGACTTGACAGGGTAGAAGCTGAGAGATTGTTTCCCCTGGCTGGAGAGTCTAGAATTAGAGGACATAGTCGCAGGATAAGGGGTCTGCCATTTAAGACTGAGATGAGGAGGAATTTCTTCACTCAGAAGGTTATGAATCTTGGGAATTCTCTACCCCAGAGGACTGTAGATGCTGAGTTGTTGAGTATATTCAAGACTGAGAACAATAGATTTTTGGACTCTAGGGGATCAAGGGATATGGGGATCGGGCAGGAAAGTGGAGTTGAGGTTGAAGATCATCCATGATCTCATTAAACGGCTCGAGGGGCCATGTGGCCTACTCCTGTTCCTATTTCTTATGTTTTTATGTTCTTATGATATTAAGGATATCTAAAATAATGTTTTGACAATGAGGGGGCCTTTTAACCTCACCCGCCTGGAGGAAAACTGACGTGATCAGATCGACCACTCGTTATTTTATGGTAAGGGTATGTATCCTGTAGGCCCTGTAGGACAATCGATCACAGAGGGGATTAAGGACCTTAAGCGGTAGGGACAAAGGCTCTGCTGGGAGCAAAGACTTGAGTATTATTTTCTTTGGCGTGGAAAAGCTTGAGGACACCCCAGGCAGGGTGGCTGTGGGTCGCTTTGCCTTCAGGCAGACATCTTGAGGCTGGCGCCATTGAAGCATCCTTGCAGGCACAATGAGCCTGCCCCAGTCATGCAAATAACCCCAGGATTTGGGATGAGGTCTATGTCTTCATGCTAGTGCAAGGGGTTCCACTCTGCCAAATTTGTGCTGACAGGATGGGCCCCACAAATTTCAAGACTACTGGTTCACTAGTTGACTTCCTGTGATATTTCAGATGAGGTAACGAGCAAATTTAGTTTTCAGGTGACGTGGTCTTGGAAACCAGGGGATAATTGGACCAGGGTTTGCAGATGTAATTACACTGGTGGAAAGATGTAACTACAGCGTGACAAATTTCCATAGTACTATTATAAATGCGAACATAGAAATTTATAATGGAAAAAGTTGATGGGAAGTGTAAGATTTTTAATGTATTTCATGGCCAATTTTGTTGTGAAGAGTGCAAAGGTGAGAAAAGGACAGAGCTGAGTGCCAGATGTGCCCCTAATCTCCAAGGAGGCAGCCCTTCACTTTTATTTCCATCATTAAAAAGGGGAATGGGTAGAGATGTTAAAATCCAAGAACAACAACAACATATAGTGCCTTTAATGTAGTAAAGCATCCCAAGGCAGGAGCATTTATCTTAAAAATTTTTAACACCGAACCACTTAAAGAGATATTAGGACAAAGCTTGATCAAAGAGGCAGTTTCTAAGGAGCATCTTAAAGGAGGAGAGCGAGGCGGAGAGGTCTAGAAAGGGAATTCCAGAGCTTAGGGCCTAGGCACCTGAAGGTATGGCTGCCAGTGGTGGAGCAAAGATAATCGGTTATGCACAAGAGGTAAGAATCGAAGGAATGCAGAGATCTCGGAGGGTTGTAGGCCTGGAGGAAGTTACAGAGATAGGGAAGAGCGAGACCTTGGAGAGATTTGAAAACAAGGATGAGAATTTTAAAATCGAGGCATTGCTGGACCGGGAGCTAATGTAGGTCGGCAAGCACGGGGCTGAATGGGACTTGTTGCAGTTCGGATATGGGCAACAGAGATTTGGATCAGCTCAAGTTTATGGTGAGGGTGAGGTGAGAGGCTGGCCAGGAGAGCATTGGAATGGTCAAGTCTAATGGTAACAAAGGCATGATTGAGGGTTTCAGCGACCGATGAGCTGAAGCAGGGGTGAAGATGGGTGGTGTTACGGAGGTGGAAGTAGGTGGTTTTGGTGATGGAGAGGATATGGCGTCGGAAGCCCTGCTCAGGGTCAGATAGGATGCTAAGGTTGCGAAACAGCCTTGTTCAGCCTCAGACAGTGGCCAGGGAGCAGGACGGAGTCAATGGCTAGGGAGCGGAGTTTGTGGCTTCGGTCTTCCCAATATTTAATTGGAGGAAGTTTCTGCTCATCCATTACTGGATGTTGAACAAGTAGTGTGACAAATAAGAGGCAGTGGAGGGGTCAAAAGAAGTGGTGGTGAAACTTACTCTAGTCTGAACGTTCCTAGCCTCCATAGAAAACTCTGGTATTGGCTCATGCGAATAGGGCATTTATAATTTACTGTATGCACCTGTGCACCGCCTGTTTGAGATGTTACCTGTGCCAGCTTGGAATAACCCAATGCAAAGTAGTTCAAAGCAGTAGTGACTTTCATTGCTTCAGGGAGGGACATTTTTTCCATGGACTGTTACATAAACTTGTCTTCCAGCAGCGCACAAAGTTTTGTTATCACCTCTCTGGTAAAACAATGCCTTCAAAGGCGCTGCTCCTCAATAAGATCTAAGAATGTTTTCTGGGTCTGGTAAATCCTTGAGCAACAACAACTTGCATTGAAAGAAAGAAAGAACTTGAATTTATATAGCACCTTTCATGATCTCAGGATGTCCCAAAGCGCTAAACAGCCAATAAAGTACTTTTGAAGTATGGTCACTGTTGTAATGTAGGGAAACGCAGCAGCTAGCCTTCAGAACAGATAGATGAGGGAGAGGTCAGAGTTAAGCCTTTGTCTTTCTATCTCACTCTGGCAAAGTTAGTCTAGAACAGTGTGAACGAGGAGCAATTTTAACATTAAAGATCAAAAAGTAGAATAGGTGTTCTCCCTTGCGTTCCTTCCTCAAACAATACTACAAAGAACAAAACAGATTATCTAGTCATTGATATCATTTCTGTTTTTGAGAAACTGCTGGTGGATAATGGCTGCCACCATAACAGTCACTGCATATCAAAAATGTAAGCCATTGTGTGACGTACTTGGAGGCTTTTCAGTGTAATAAAGTTCTGTGTAAATGCAAATATTATTTCAATTGAAGTGTTCTTAGTGGAGTATTCAAGTTGTATACATAAATATAGGGTAAACAATTTTACAACACCAAGTTATAGTCCAGCAATTTTATTTTAAATTCACAAGCTTTCGGAGATTCTCTCCTTCCTCAGGTAAATGTTCAGGATCTCCTTGAAGCCTACGCATTTATACATATTGAATAATACATGGTGTTTACAGACTGCCCCTGCAACTGCCCGTTGCCAAGGCAATCACCGTGTTCAGACAGAGAGGTGTCATCTGCAGAACCCCCGAATACACATTCAACAAAAAAACAAACAGGGAAAAAAAACAGAGAAAAAAAAACACAGAGAGAGGCAGAAACATCCGGAAGGCAGAGAGAGCCAGCAAATGACCCATTATATTAAAAACAGATAACATTTGTTCGCTGGTGGGGTAACGTGTAGCGTGACATGAACCCAAGATCCCGGTTGAGGCCGTCCTCATGGGTGCGGAACTTGGCTATCAATTTCTGCTCGACGATTTTGCGTTGTCGTGTGTCTCGAAGGCCGCCTTGGAGTACGCTTACCCGAAGGTCGGTGGATGAATGTCCATGACTGCTGAAGTGTTCCCCGACTGGGAGGGAACCCTCCTGTTTGCAACAATCGCCAAACAGGAGGGTTCCCTCCCAGTCGGGGAACACTTCAGCAGTCATGGACATTCATCCACCGACCTTCGGGTAAGCGTACTCCAAGGCGGCCTTCGAGACACACGACAACGCAAAATCGTCGAGCAGAAATTGATAGCCAAGTTCCGCACCCATGAGGACGGCCTCAACCGGGATCTTGGGTTCATGTCACGCTACACGTTACCCCACCAGCGAACAAATGTTATCTGTTTTTAATATAATGGGTCATTTGCTGGCTCTCTCTGCCTTCCGGATGTTTCTGCCTCTCTCTGTGTTTTTTTTTCTCTGTTTTTTTTCCCTGTTTGTTTTTTTGTTGAATGTGTATTCGGGGGTTCTGCAGATGACACCTCTCTGTCTGAACACGGTGATTGCCTTGGCAACGGGCAGTTGCAGGGGCAGTCTGTAAACACCATGTATTATTCAATATGTATAAATGCGTAGGCTTCAAGGAGATCCTGAACATTTACCTGAGGAAGGAGAGAATCTCCGAAAGCTTATGAATTTAAAATAAAATTGCTGGACTATAACTTGGTGTTGTAAAATTGTTTACAATTGTCAACCCCAGTCCATCACCGGCATCTCCACATCATAAATATAGGGTGACATACGAATGCTGGAATAGGAGGTCAATTGCATTAGCTTGAGGGTTACATTTATGTATATTAAATTCTATATTTTTTGTTCTACCTCTATAAATAAATCATACCCACTTTGTATCAGGAGTCTGTTTAAATGTAGTTATGTAGTGACAAATTTTCTGTTGATTATATTGTACTAGTTTTCTTGTTTAAAGGCTATTCTTTGAATTGTAGTGGCAGAAGATGTTTTCCTTGGGAAATTTTTTTGCTTTCAAAAACAGTTACATGTGTTTACATGTTATCAACAAATCATAATGTCAGCTTGGCTCAGTCGAGTAGAAGGCCAAACCTGCTGGATTCCATGTAGTTGATTCATTTAAATAATTTAAGTATGCTCCCTTTATATTTTTCTCATGCATGGGGTATTACTGCACTGTGGGGTACATGGAGTTGAGAGTGCAGAAGCTTTTAAAGGGAGGCATCACTTTTGTTTGGAGGCTAAGTTATTGGCCAATGTGGCTGCAAGAATTCCCAGAACTTCCCTCTGCAGCAAAAAGAGCCGGGAGGTTTTATTGGAGGTAGCCCTGAGAAAGTCGCAATATTTGGACAGAGGGAAATGGTCCAAGTAGAGCCAGTGTACAGCAAGCATGGCAAACGTTGGCCAGTTGTGTGAACACTATCTTCTCAGTGCATTACTCAACAGCAAAAGAATTTCTACAAGCTGAGGAAGAGTCCCAAGTTGGGAAGGATTAATAGGTGCTCACTCAAAGGAAGGAGATGGCTGGACTATGCATGCACCAAATATTTAACTGTATGCTGCTACATCTGCCTTGCAGTCTGCGAAGCATTGGCCCAGCCTCTCACATCCTCAGCCTCTGAAATATCTGAAGCTGCATCTCCAAGCTAGTGATTGCGAAAGGATAGGCTTTCCTTCGCTCAGGCAATTCTACCATGTTTTCTCACCAACTCATTATATGGCTCCTTGCACAAATTTCACACTTTCTTCCCAGCCTTTCACACGAGATGCAATGTGGGCTTCCTGATGAAGTGTCCCTTCTGTTACCTCCTAATGGTCAACAGGTATCTTCTCTTTTCAGAGGAGAAGGCTGCACATTACTATCAACAGAGATCATACACTGGTGGCAGACCAGCCATCCTGCAACAACGAAGAAGCTCTCCAAATAATTAGGTGGAGGCCATTAAGGGAGTGGATGAGGGAGAGCATGGCAGCTTCGTGCTTACCAATGAGGTGTAAAGGTTTTCTTCAAGTTCATCTTCTTGCTAGCATCTAACTCTAAGTCAGTGACTAATAGCCTCTCTGCTGCAAATCACTGTGTTGGCCTTGCACAGCCATTGGCTGCATACCCTATTCTAACACATGCTTCCTTTCTCTTTGAGTAGGGCTCTCCCAAGATGAGGAAGCTAGCAGCAGATAAAAGGAAGCAGCCCCATCACATCAGCACTCATCATGCACTCTAGACCCCGCAAGCACCTGCCCAGATAATCCACTTCATAGGGAGTCAGCAGGCAGCACTGGAGGAAGCATCAAGCACCAGGGAGGAGGGGCAAGTGGAGGTAGCAGCAGACGAGCAACAACAGGAAGACGTTAGGATTAGGGCAGCTGCTGCAGGATTACGGATTTGTACCATACAGAGGCTGCATACTTAGTTGAGCCATTAGTCAGCAGAAGTTCTTCATGCGGCCCTTTGAGAATCTTGAGAGCTCCCTGCATAGAATGTTTGAGATCATACAGCAATGCTGCTCCAAACTTGTGTAGCCGGGCAAAATTTTGTGTTCCTCCATGGATTGAGTGGCAACTGTAGTGAGTTCTTGAGGGAGCCCAGAAGGAGTCCCTCTAAATTCCATCTGGGTTCTATGTTCGTCATAGGGCTCCGATTTGCATACAGTAATGAGGCTTCCGCCTGATTCAAACAAGAGATTGGTCACCCAGCAGAAAGCCCTAGTAAATATGCCGTGGAGCTGTAATGGGGTGGCATGTGATGCACAGCGATTTTAACTCCTCAATCACCCCATTTCAAGCAGGCAGGCCAAGTTAAACTCAGCCCTCTGTTCCCTCCATTCTTCTGGCTCCTTCAAATAGTTATGACATTGTCGAGGTATTTTGAAGTCACCTGCATTATTCAATTATGGTGGTCCAAGACCATCTGCAGACTTATGAAATGAAATCCTTCTTGATTTATATATGCCACAGGATTATTTGGTGCCCAAATCACCAAAATGGGTGCCATCAAAGATGTCTGACACTCTTGGGAATCCAGTCACCTGGTAGAAGTGCTGGGCCCTCTCCTGTTGTTCCCTCCTTTCTCCTGGAGAAAGGGACAAATGTTTTGCCTCTGTCAAACAAAGCTACAGGGATCTGCTTGATGCAGCAGTGTAGTAGCTTGAAATAAGCCAATAGCATAAAAGTTCAATACAGTGGTGATTTGAACTACTACAGGCAGGCTTGTTCCTGTGATGGAGGTCTGCAGGTTCCACACCAGTATACAGCACAATTTGGTGACTGCCTCCATGCTGAAATGTGGACAGTGAAGGCAAGTTCTTCTGACATGCCTATGTGATTGTGCTTGGGTCGTATCATAGAAGTCTGCCATGCCAGCACACGTGCTTGACCTCCCTCCTCAGGAATTTCTCTTCCTACTTTAAATCCAACACAGACATTGGCAAGCTCACTGAAATGTCCATGGTCAACACTGCTTGCAATCCTGCAGATTGGCGGGCGGCAAATGTAACCCCACTACTTAAAAAAGGAGAGAGAGAGAAAACAGGGAACTACAGACCGGTTAGCCTAACATCAGTAGTAGGAAAAATGCTAGAGTCTATTATAAAGGATGTGATAACAGGACATTTAGAAAATATCAACGGGATTAGACGAAGTCAACATGGATTTATGAAAGGGAAATCATGTTTGACAAACCTACTGGAGTTTTGTGAGGATGTAACTGGTAGAATAGATAAGGGAGAACCAGTGGATGTGGTTTATTTGGATTTTCAGAAAGCCTTTGATAAAGTCCCACATAAGAGGTTAGTGTGCAAAATTAAAGCACGTGGGATTGGTGGTAATATACTGGCATGGATTGAAAATTGGTTAACAGACAGGAAACAGAGAGTAGGAATAAATGGGTCTTTTTCGGGGTGGCATGCAGTGACTAGTGGGGTCAGTGCTTGGGCCCCAGCTATTCACAATATATATCAATGATTTGGATGAGGGAACCAAATGTAATATTTCCAAGTTTGCTGTCGACACAAAACTAGGTGGGATCGTGAGCCGTGAGGAGGATGCAAAGAGGCTTCAAGGCGATTTAGACAAATTGAGTGAGTGGGCAAATACATGGCAGATGCAGTATAATGTGGATAAATGTGAAGTTATCCACTTCGGAAGGAAAAACAGAAAGGCAGAATATTATTTAAATGGTGATAGATTGGGGAATGTTGATGTACAAAGGGACCTGGTTGTCCTTGTACACTAGTCACTGAAAGCAAACATGAAGGTGCAGCAAGCAGTTAGGAAAGCTAATGGTATGTTGGCCTTCATTGCAAGAGGATTTGAGAACAGGAGCAAGGATGTCTTACTGCAGTTATACAGGGCCTTGGTGAGTCCACACCTGGAGAATTGTGTACAGTTTTGGTCTCCTTACCTAAGAAAGGATATACTTGCCATAGAGGGAGTGTAGCGAAGGTTCACCAGACTGATCCCTGGGATGGCAGGACTGTCATATGAGGAGAGATTGGGTCAACTCGGCCTGTATTCACTCAAGTTTGGAAGAATGAGAGGGGATCACATTGAAACATATAAAATCCTGACAGGGCTAGACAGACTGGATGCAGGGAGGATGTTTCCCCTGGCTGTGGGGTCCAGAACGAGGGGTCACAGTCTCAGGATACGGGGTAGGATATTTAGGACTGAGATGAGGAGAAATTTCTTCACTCAGAGGGTGGTGACCCTGTGGAATTCTCTACCACAGAAGGCTGTGGAGGCCAAGTCACTGAATATATTTAAGAAGGAGCTAGATAGATTTCTAGACACAAAAGGCATCAAGGGGTATGGGGAGAGAGCGGAAATATGGTATTGAGATAGAGGATCAGCCATGATCATATTGAATGGCGGAGCAGGATCGAAGGGCCGAATGGCCACCTCCTGCTCCTATTTTCTATGTTTCAATGCCATGGTTGAACTGGTGGTAGCAGGAATGCAGTTGTGGGAGATGTGTATGAAAGTAGCGCTTAATTGAAGGAAACCAGCAGTAAGAATAGAAAAAAAATTATAATTTCTAATGCACAAAATCAAACAAAAAGTTAGGATGCAATTTTCAAAAATATAGCAACCAAGCTGTAAATGGTTGAGTTCTTCAACGAACATCATGCAGTCCTCCTGAATCAAGAACTATGCTGCAAAAATAAAAATGAAATTCAGTGTGGAACCAATTTACACCAATTGATATAATTGTGTAGTGTGCAATGAGGCTAGCGCACATACGAAATGCTGTGCAAAGCCCTGTCTCCAAAACCTTTTTATTGTTTTTCTCCCACAGAATCAGGTATTCAACACCAAATGCACTAGAACCTTCAAGCAGATGGACTCCAAGCACACCACTGCAGAATTAGCCCTATAAACCATTTTTTTAATGGAGTTATAATTTGTTTGTCAAAGAAACTGATGATAGTGACATTTCATGCAGCCATTGTGCTAGCTACTGAAAATAAATATGGTTGAAAACTAATTGGACTTCTTATACATACATACTTATAGAAAACACACACACACACACACACACACACACACACGCGCACGCGGCCCAATATTAGGAGGGAGGCGGGTTGCCAGCGGGGGGGTTGACTGTGAAATTGGTGGGTTCCCCACGCAATCGTAAGGAAATTGAAGCCACTTACCTTGGCTTCCGAGTTTCGCGCTGGAAAGCTGCACAGCGGGCGGACTGCGCACCCGCATCATAGGCTGTCATCTGGAGGAGCCCCATTTAAAGGGGCAGTCCTCCACTGACTGATGCTGCAGAAAGGAGCCAAAATTACAGCATGGAGCAGCCTGGGGGAAGGCTGCCCCCAGGTTTAATGATGCCTCACTTCAGGTCCTACTGGATGAGGTGAGGAGGAGGGGGAGGACAGAGATCTTCTCCCCGACGGACAGGAGGAAGTGGGCCTACCTCTGCCACCACGAAGGCCTGGCTCGAGGTGGCAGAGGAGGTCACCAGCACCACCAACATATCACGCACCTGCATACAGTGCAGGAGGCGCTTCAATCACCTAAGTAGGTCAGCCGAAGTGAGTACACTTACTCATTCCCCTACACTCCGTCTGCCACATCACCGCCCCCACCCCACATCTCCTTCTGCACTGCCAACACTACTCTATTACATCACTCCTCACACCCACTCAAAGCTCATCCTCATCTTACCTGCACTTACTCACCTCACCAGTACTCATCCCACCATTACCGCTCAACCCAATCTTCATACAATCTCATGGCTCTGTCTCATACTCACCCTCTCATGCATCTCTTTCACGGTCAGCCTCACCCCACCTGTGCTGCAGCCACAGGGAATGCATCACGTATGTGTAGTAGGAAGCGTAAGGCAAACGTGTCGTGAGCATGAAGGGGATGCACAAGGGTGTTTGAGGGTTTGTCATGGTTTTTACTTATATTTGATTTCTGATCAACTCACATTACATATTACATTGTCACCGCTACTGCCACATCTTGGCCATTCTTGACTGGCTTGTGCAATAATGCCCTTTCATGAGGTTCTCCATGAACACCCTTGAAGCCACCCATTGGGTCACCCGACAGTGGGTGTATGTGTAGCTGCACGACTACTTTGTGCAGGTGCCTGTTGCGCAGCACTGTTGTGTAGCTCCATGTGGCGGAGGTGGATGGCATGCCAGGCGAGGCTGGTGATGTTGGTCGTCCTCCAGTGGAGTGATTAATGCAGCAATGGACCTCCCCCCACCCCCCCACCCAATCCTGACGGTGAGAGTGTGAGGGAGTCCACAAAGTAGGTAAATGTGTTTGGACAGCAGAGTTTAGGGTATGATTTAATAATTTGGAGTGTGGAGACAACGTGTGGCAGGCAAAACTTTGTCTGAGGTGACAGAGTGCCCTGCTGCAATGAATGAGGGTTTACCCCGTACCTGTTAAATGGACCTTTGCAGCTGCTGGCTGCAACACATCTGTTTGAACAGGGAGTGTTTCCCCCAGCATGCGAAACACGCTCTGGGTAGTCCAAAATCCGACTCCTCCTAAAATCTCTGACTAATGAGGTCTGTAAGCGACCTCAAGTGCCCAGATAATGATCTTAAGTGGGATCCCGCCGGCTTTGATTGCCGTTGGGAGTCCCGCATGCGCGCGCACCGATTTGCGTCACTGGGGAATCCGGAAGTGGGCGGGTTGGAGCCGGGCTCTGGACATGCTCCGGGAATCCCCAATTTTAGGAGCCTCCCCGCCATGAAAGCACCCTCTTGGCCATCCGAAAATTGACCCTATAGATTCAGTACTCCTAGCATGGAATCGCCATTTAATTCTTTTAGATTGGTGAATTTTTAAAAATTGCCATTATCTAGCCCATATTCTCTGAACTCCGCACCCCTCAAGTGCAGCTCAATGCTGGGAGATTGGTAGCACTGAATTTACTCTTTTAAGGTGCCTCGTCGGGAGGGGGGCCAATCGTGGCTGGCAGCGGCTGTCAGGAATGCTGTGGAGTCGGGAGGAGCGCTCCTGCTTTTCCTGGCTCCACAGGAAGGTTTTAAAAATGTTTTAATAAACTTACCGTTAGTTGGCAGCCACTGCTTAGGCCGCTGAATAACCCTGATTGGGGCAGGCCAAACGTCTGCCTGGCACATTGCAACTCAATTTCTGTGAGGGGACCCAAAACAGGCGTTAGGCCCCTCAATTACATATGTAAGGAACCTAGAGCCTGTTTTAGGTTGCCTCCAGGGACGCCAATTTCGGGACAGACGATTTTCAAGTGTCCTTGTGGTGCAGGACGTTGGTCCCTGAAATTGAGCTTCATTGCACCCGTTTTATGCTCATAAAACGGGAGCAACAAGGTCCAATTTCTCCCCATTGTCTTCAATTATATTCAAAGAAAACATAAAAATCATTATTTTTAAATGAGAACAAAAAACAGATAAAACAAATAACTGAAAGCAAAAAGAGAATTGTATGATTCCAAGTTTATTTCCTTGTATAAATAAAATATGGTAGAGTTGTATGATAGTGAGTACTTAATGATTCATCTGGACTGGCAGCAACAAAGCTTGGATTCAGCCTTCCATTGAAAATATTTGGCATATCAGCCAGAATGCTTTGTCTGCAAAGATTATTTTTTCATAGACCTTGAAAAGTACTGTATCTCATTTTCAGAGCCTCTTCAGCTCCTATGTTAACAATGTCATATTAATATCAACATGCTTTAGCATTTGTCAAAACACTGCATAATTGTGCTCCAAAATTTTGAATTTATAGTTCTAAAGTGTTTCTTCTGAAGCATACCTCACGTGGCAGTCACAAAGACCATAAAGATAAATACAAATGATTCCCATCTAGCTCATCTTACATGAAACGTCCCATTTCCCTCACCCACCCCAATCACAGCATCCAACCACCTCTTGAATGACTCCAGAGCTTTTGCCTTAACAGCCCTACCCAGAAGATCATTGCTCTTTGCGAGAGGTGCTTCCTCATATCAGTCTTGAACTTGCCTTTTACCAATTTGGTCCTGTATCCTCTTGTCCAGCAGTGATAGTTTAACTTCAAATAGTTTTCAGGATTAAGTTTTCCTGTCCCACTTGGTATCGTATCTACCTCAATAGGTTCCCCTCTCATTCTCTTCCTGTCCACTCTGAAGAGTGCAAGTGTTTTTTCTAACTTTCCTCATAACTGAAGCTTCACTCATAACTCATTGCTCTGGGATCAGCCATGTAGTCCTTCTCTGTACTGCTTCCAGGGTTTGGATATTTCCCTTGTGCCTTGGTCACCTGAGCTGAAGGTGGTATTCAATATGCATTTGACCAGAGTGCTGTACAGCTCCAGCATGACTGCGTCTGACTTGTACTACACTGATTTGGTAATATTGCTCAACATTCGAGAAAGGGATCTGCTCAAAATGTCAAACTTTCTTTTTTCTCCACAGATGTTGACTGAATTGCTATGTATTTCCAGCATTTTCTGTTAATTATTTCAGTGTTCTGTTTGCTTTGTTGATTGTAATGACATGGTCAGCAGTTTTTCATGTGACACATACTATATCATAGGGCTTTCAAGACTGAGATCGATAAATTTTTGGATTCTAAGGGAATCAAGGGATATGGAGATCGGGTGGGAAAGTGGAGTTGAGGTTGAAGGTCAGCCATAATCTTATTGAATGGTGGAGCAGGCTCGAGGGACTGTATAGCCTACTCCTGCTCCAGTTGCTTATGTTCTTTCTAACTTGCATTTGGGATGTCACTTGCTCAAAATGACACGGATGTTGGTCAAGCAGGATCTGCCCCTTTGAAAACCATGTTGGCTGTTACTTAGAGGGGTAGATTTCCATTTTCACTGGTTGGATGGTAATCTGGCAGAGCCATTTGCCTGACCTTTATGGAAGCCATCTGATTTTCATTCTGTTGATTTCAAAACTGTTTCACACTGTTGCTATAGTTGTAGTGTAAATGCAACTCGAGTCTCATGTATAATGTGTATCATGCTATCAAACCAAGGATGTCTCACTTTATATATATATATATATATATATATATAATCATATTGATGGATTTAAATAATCACTGTCTGTTCAGTTAACAATTCTTATTTGCTCAAATATATAACTGTCACCAGAGAGGTAGGAAAAGCTACCATGACCAAACAAGAACTAGCAACCTGCATACAATCACTGAAGTTGCTCAACTTTTCCTCCCAAAGCTATCAGCAGCTATTATGAAACCAACCAAATTGATCAAAATATTTTCCCAACTTCTTTCTGATCGCTATGTTACTTTTCAAGCCATTGACTAGGAGTATCTAAAAGTTACATTTATAACAAATATATTTAAAGAATTATTCTCAAAGAAATTACTAAACTTCGCCATACAATTATCTATTTTATCTTAGAAACACCTGCAATAACTTTCCTCAACAAAGCCCAACCCTTTCTTTGAGCTCTGTAGCTGGAGTTGTACTTTAAAGTAACATTTCAATAACCTTGGTTCACCTAGCCATGTCTCCAAATCTAATGATGCTGAATCCGTTTCCAGATTTGCACTGCTTATCTACACTTTTCTACTGATATCTTTCAGGCTCTAAGCACCTCAGTTAGAGCCACCGTTTGCAGTCTCTGAGAGCTGCCATTGGTCACAGAAGTACAGACACTACAATGAAAAAGTGTGCGACAGCCATACAGAAGAAAAAGTAGAATAGGCAGAGAGAGGTATACAAAGAATTATCGAGTGGGAAGGAAGCAGAGAAAATAAAAATTATGCAAAGAAAGATTTCAATGTTTAATGACCATTTTTTTTTGGTGATGGTATTGGTTGAGAGTTGGGAGATTTCCTTTCTCTTCTTCACATGTTGCCATGTGATTTTTAACAGTTATAGCTGATAATTTGTAAACAAAAATAGTTATCCTTTTGAATTAAACAACATAAATATCACAGCAACATAGGAATTTAGTGCTAAAAAAGTTAATTTAGCAGATAATTTGAATAAAAGCAATTGTGAATTAAAAGGAGTAGCCTGTACCTGAAACAACAAATAGGCAGATAGGACCTTGGTTTTAACACATGTGACAGCACATATGACAATGTAACCATGCCTAAATACTGCACTGGAATGCATTATGCTTTCAAGGGAGGTAGGGAATTTTTAAATCCATGAGCAATAGCACAGAAGATCAACTATATTTTATAACACATTGTTTGAAACAAGGTAACTGTTATACAATGGTTACATGGTATAACTGTCCTGTTATAGAACTGTGACACACTGTAAACAACATGGAATCTGTTAGTAATACTTAAAAAGAAAAAGTTCTTACAAAATAAAAATGTCAATTCCTATAACATGAAATGGCATTGTTACATTCAGTCATGCACATGATGAAGTGATACTCCTTGTAAAGATCAGGCTGAGGTTATTCACATTCAATGGTGGTGTTCAAAGAATGCAATTCCATAGTTGTACAGAATGTATTGGTGTCCAACATAGTAAAATACGTCTTCTGACTTGATTCTCTGTCTTCAGCTTTCTTTAGAAACCTCCAATTTTTCTTTCTTGATTCATAAACAAGTAAATATATATGCTAAATATATTTTGAATTGGTGAATTATTTTTTAAAATTTACCATCACACAAAAAGAACAATATTTTGGAATATTAAAGTCATTTTGCATTATGGTTTGATTTCTAATCCTTGAATCCTTTCACAACACTGAATGGCAGTGGAACAAGGAAGGTGCTGCAGAAGTATATCTAGCTTCTATCTGTCTGCCTTTTACAATGAAAAGTTGTGCATTTAATGTACATTGCAGTATGCCTATCACGCCTCTGGGTTTTTACACCTCTATAGGGCAAGGATTAGTGATGGCATGTCAGTCACCACAAATGTCTGAGTAAATGCAAATGAATCAAAAGCAGTTTGATTCACTCGGTAACTACCAATGAGGAATGAGTAAACAACACTGAACAATTCAATTGCCCATTTTTTGAAAGTTACCAGTCCTGAATAAGCAAGTAGCAGGAAGCAACCAATCAAATTCCTAAGATAATTTTGTGACGTTATGTGACTGAAAATTTACCAGTAAAAGCAACATGTCTAACATAAAAAACCCACAAAAATTAAACTATTCACAATATTTTTGTATCACACTATTTCCATCATGCTTGCCTGTCATGCTTATATGTTGCTATTGATTACTTATCCAACTAAGTCCTCCATGCTTGGTTTCCAAGCTAGGCGGTGCTGCTCTAGTGATTATACTTACTTCTGATTGGCTGATTCCTGCCTGCCAAATGACTGACCTCAGGGTGGTCCTTCCAATTGCATCTCCGAAACCTGTTCTCCAGCTGCTGTCTCCATGCTTTCAGTAAGTAAAATTTAAAAGTTTTAAAAATAATTTGAACTTTTTTTTAACCTCTGTGAGGTCCCCCTGGACCTCTCTTTAACCCCAAATGCTCGCTTCTTGCCCTCTATCTCCTCTGCTTCCTGCTTTAGCCATGGCCACCAGATAACGAGCCCAACTGCCACTGAACCCTATCTATTTCCTCAGCTTCTCTTCTATCCCAGCTACTGTCTCCTTGGCCTCTCTCTCTCTCTCTCTCTCAAGCTCTGCCACTTCCTGCTCTCCTTCACTCCCAGCTGATCTCCAATGTTATGCTCGAACGGCCTGAGCCCTATGCTAAGAAAAGCAAGGTTCCAGCTGTGAGGAGGAAATGGCTTTTGGTTTGTTAAGCATTTTGTTTGCTTTAAAAAACCATGAAGTATTTAAAAACACTCAGTGCTCAACAATCTTAAAACTTTTGCCTGCTCACAGCAGGAGCCAGGCTTTTCTTAGCACATGGGATTCCTCAAACTATGGTGGAATCCGTTGTTATTTAAAAGACACTGTCATTTAAATAAAACAAGGTTCCAGTTTGCAATGGAAAGCCCTTTAGATTTATAAACTTTCAAAGGGAGGGAGGAGAGGATTTTCTTTCACCTCTCTCCGCCTTCTGTGTTTCCATCCCCACCTACCCAAGCACATGCATCTCCCCCCACTCTCTCCTTCTAACACTTGCTAGTTCTGCCCCCATTATGCCTTGCTCTGCCCCTAGTTGCATTCCTTGCTCTTCTGTGTCACTTCTCACTGCACCTGCCTCTACTTTTCCTGAGCAATTCCTCCTATTACCACCCCACACTCACTCTTCCCACTCCAGGCACAAGTATCATTTGCCACTCTGCTACCAGGTTCTGCCAGGTTTCACTGGTCCACCCCAGACAAGAAACCCTCTTGCCATGCCACACTGCTCACATCCTAGGACTCTTCATCTTATATGTGGCAAGCCTCCCCTTAAATCACAGCTTGTGCCCTAATTTTTTGCTTGTGGCACACTCATTGTCAGACACTTACCAACACAAACTGAAATTAACATGCACCTATATATACAACTCTGTAAATAATTGCATTATAGCTCTTACTAGTTGATCCCTCATGGTAGTGCTAATTGTGAGTCAGAGGATTTGCTGTGTTATAACACATGTGCTGTTCATGCCATGTCAAACATACCATCAGGGCCACTGATTTACAGTGACTGAATAAATCAAATTCTATTTTTAAAAAAAAATTTAGTCTGGGATTTTTACGCATGCTTTATGGATTGTATTTCACAGTTCTGTCCATTATTCTGTGAAAACTGTAAATGAGTGGCCTTTTAATTTATATATATTTCCTTAACTACACATTCAGTTTTTATCCCTAATCATTTTTAAACTGATTGTAAGTTAGAGGATTTGCTGTGTTATAACACTAGGGATGTTCAGTTCCCAGTTTGCTGTGCACCGCTGTATCAAGGAGGGCACGGAGGCACTCTATGTCTAAAGGAACACCTACATCACTTTTCCAAAGGACAGCACAAAGCAGGATGAGAGAGCACTAGGCTTTGCAGGCTTCCCCAGGGCCCAAGGTGCTATAGACTGCACCCACATTGCCTTGTGTGCTTCTCATCGCCATCCTGGCATCTTCTTGAATAGAAAGGGATTCCATTCCCTTAATGTCCTGTAAGGAATGAGGCACTGCCACAGAGGTGGCCTACCACGAGAGCCATGCCGCCACCAGAAACATCATTGAGCAGACCATTGACATGCTCAAGCAACGCTTTCTCTGCCTGAACTATTTGGGAGCAGCTTTGTAGTACAGCACTAACCATATTTCCAGATTTGTGGACAAGTGCTACATAACTTCAAGATAATGAGGGACCAACCCTTACCACCACCTGGGCAGCAAGAAGTGCAGGAGGAAGAGCAGCATGAGCAGCATTGACCGCCAGTGTCCCTAGCTGTCAGAGCTCTGAGAGAGTAACTCACCCAAGAGCCCTTAATATGAACCATCCCGAATACACCAATAGTTCTGCAATCCTTATCGCTACCGACCTTACTACCACCATCCGATTGCCTTCCTTCACTCCAGCCTTATGGGCCTGATCAGCAGCCTGCATTGAGAAGGTGATATATTGCTCTCTCCTTGCAATCCGTCATCTGCTTGATGGCCGTATGGACAGCAAACTGACTGATGTTACTGATGTCACCTGTTGCAGCCTGGAATAAGTCTGTGATATAGAAGTTGAGCGCCACTGTTACCTTCACAGCATCAGGCTGTGCTGTGGTGTTTGACTCCAATTCCTGCTGCAACAGGTGACATAGGTCACCTATCTGCTGAAGCACAGCCTCCTCACAAACTGCTCCTCTATTATGTTGAGGTACGATATCCTGTTCCGGAAGACCCGCTTGTTGTAATGCCTCCTTAGCCTTTGCGTCCTTCGAGGTCTTTGACTCTCCAAAGGTCTTTGCTGCCGTGCTTGTTATTGCTGTTGCCGCTCAATAGTAATTTCAGCAACATTCCCATCTTTTCTGGTACTCCTGCAGCCAATGAAGTCAAACAGTGTAGCTCCAGTCAAAAGTCAACAGTCCAACTGCTCTGTACTCTGAACTACTACCCAAAACTCAGCTAAAACAGTCAAAAAAAAGGCTCAAAAATCCTCAGTAGCCAAAAAAGACTTGCCAGCAACTTACCTTAATAGATGTAAGGAATCTTACAACACCAGGTTATAGTCCAACAATTTGTTGGACTATAACCTGATGTTGTAAGATTCCTTACATTTGTCCACCCCAGTCCATCACCGGCATCTCCACATCATACCTTAATAGAGGCAGGGATCCCATTAGCCAGCTTCCTGAGTGTTGGCGTCATGTTTTCTGGGCAGGTATAAGAAAGTGCGACTGAAAGGCTCCCAGGCATCAATTTTGTAAAGGGATCCTAATTCATGCGCCGGACCCCTATTAACATATTTTAATGGTGCCTGCTTTCATTTCAGGCGGCTGCCTGGGTAGCCTAATGTCCGCCTTTACCAATATGGTGACGACCACTTTTAGTGCGGACTTTTGGCGTGGGACTTCCGACTGCAAAATTTGTAGGTCCAACGCTGCATTTGCGCTTGAAAACTTGGCAAAACGTGAAGGAAATTGTACCCCTTGGTCTGCTAATGGAAGTTGCCTTTTTCTGTGATCACAAGTTCAAAGTGTTGGGATGAAACCTAAACCATAACACATAGCACATGACTTTATCATCTGACTTGCTATGAGCATTGCCAAGAAGATCCGCTAGCATCTTCATAAAAGCCATTATATTGCATTTTATATTCCCTGCAATCTTTAGGGTCAATTTACCAAATGCAGGATCTCAGTGCGGGGACCACCAGGAATGCATAGCAGGAAATCACAGGTGCATTCCCTACCATTTTTCGTCCATTCATTTTAATAGGTCAAAGCTGCAGCCATTTCACAGCAAGATCCCACAAACAGCAAATGATATGAATGACCAGCTAATCTGTTTTTGATGTTGGCTGAGGGAATGTTGGTCGAGGGAATGTTGGTCAAGGCACTGGATGAATTACCTGCTGATCCTCAAATAGTGACATGAGACCTTTTAAGCCCACCTGAACAGATGGAGGGATCTTGATTTAATGTCTCATCTGAAAGACAGCACCGTCCAACATTGCAGCACTCCCTCTGTACTGCACTAGTAGCCTAGGTTACATGTTCAAGTCCTGAAGTGGCACTTGAACCCACATACTTCTAACTCAAAGGCATGAATGGTAAGGTGACACTGAAAAAGTTAGTTAGTTCTATCTAATGTGATGGCGCTCTCATTCTGAAATATTTCCAGTATTCAAAAGATCCAGTTCTTTTCAAACGGTTGTGCTATTTTAGTCTTTCATGACCTGTTTGTGTTTGTTTCATTAAGGAAGTACCTGTTGGTGTTCCATTTTATGCAGGGTATTTGAAAATTGTATCCATCTCTTGGATCCTCTCCGAACCTCTTGAATTATTTAATCTTAACTTTTTTATGTGTAAAACTGCTCTGTTGATGGCCTTAATTTTGGCTTGCAGAGTTAGTGAACTACAAGCCCTTATATTTTGATTTGCAATTCTGATTGAGCAGTTTTTGGAATTCATCCAGAGTTCATCCAGAACCAAAAATTCCTTCCTAATTTGATATGGGGCAAGAAATTGTTCCATTTTTTTCTCCACCACCACACCATGTAGAAATGGAACATTGTTTCTATAGTGTAAATGCTCATACAGCCCTGTACCTCTCATTTATGGTAATTTTGGAAATCTTGATAAAACAAATCAGTAACCAAGTATATCTGAAATTAGGTTATGAATGAACATGAAATATTGCTTTATGAACTGAAAAGATTATGGGAATAATTTTCAACTTCAATGGAACTAAAATAGGGCTAGTTCTACAATGGGCAGGCAATAAGTTCCTCCCAGGCATTACCCCCTATATTTTGTTTTCTGCTTTATTGTGAGAGTTAGTTTAGAAACAGATGGCCAGGATTTTAGTCAGCCTCATACTGCTATAGGTATAAATAATCTTTAAAATGCACTATTTATAACATCAATGTTACATAAAATCCATATATATATATTTATGCTAATTGCTTAATCACTGTTTTGGGTTTGCATTTTCCTTTCAAGACATTAAGATAGATGTTAGCTAATTACTTAAGATTTGCCAAGCCTATCCTCACATTGTAGAATACATAATGGTTTTGAAATGTTGCATGTTCTATCATATTTGGTGCAATCATTCCATTATTAAAGCATGATCATTGTTTTTTTTACTGTGTGTGATACATTGATGCAATTGATTCATCCATATATTTTCTTCAAACTAATTGATTTATCTTTGATGTGACATTGTGAACTTCTGTCAGTGACATGAATGGCGAGTGCAGAACTTCACTGAGCAAAACTTCAATATTAGTTGTCATAATATAAAGTTTTCATAAGAACATAAGAAATAGGAGCAGGAGTAGGCCAATCGGCCCCTCGAGCCTGCTCCGCCATTCAATAAGATCATGGCTGATCTGATCCTAACCTCAAATCTAAATTCATGTCCAATTTCCTGCCCGCTCCCCGTAACCCCTAATTCCCTTTACTTCTAGGAAACTGTCTATTTCTGTTTTAAATTTATTTAATGATAATGATTTTCAACATATATATTTAGGTAGGTCCTTATTTTGGGCACTTCAAACCTCTTTGTAAGCTTAATGAGATTAGATTATTTTAGATATGTTTTCTTTTGTATAAAATCATATGAATTATCTATTGCATTTTTGTATATGGTCAAATACTAGTTATGCTGATACTTTGCAATCTTCCTTTGTCTAGGACTCACTTTCCATTTACATCCCCAATGTACAATTCCACATGAGTTTTTCAGTATAACAATGCCTTAATAAACAATTTTTTTATTACTAGTTTTCTTTCTGCTATTTTATGATTGGAGCAAGACACAGAGTATTAGTAATAACAGACAAATGCGATTTTTAATGGTCTTGCTCACCACTTGCTACTAGTTTTGCTGCCCAGTTTACTCATGTCTACATTCACTTTAATCAATAGATCCCAGAATTGTGTATTCTTTTACAACTTTGATTTGGTTCTTTCTCTCCTAGGAAAACACAAGTTTCTGTGTGCCAGCAGAAATGATTGCACTATTGATAAGGTACGGAGAAAAAACTGTCCATCATGCCGTCTGAGAAAGTGCTTTGCAGCTGGAATGACGCTTGGAGGTAAGACAATTTCCCACAGAGTTAAATGACAAGGTTTAGATTGTTGAATAATTATTATTAAAGAGGAGGCGTATTCTACTGAATTCTCACATAATTTTAGATATTATAAAGGTAGACATCTGTGCACCTCTGTTGCTTGTTGTTACTAAGTTATATGCTTTAACATTGATAATTGAAGCAGGCTGGAGACAGATATTTTGTGTGGCATTGCCCCTGATATGGCACGATGAATGTCTATTAGATTGACACAATGATTGGGGAATGAAGAATTTCAATATTATTTGTCATAACAGAGGATCTCTATCAGTACCTTCTCTTTTTCCATTCTTGCACTGCCCCTTGGGGACATCATCTACAGACATGAGTTCACCTTCTACATGTATTCTTATAAAACAAAGCTCAACCTCTCCACCACCTCATTCGATCCCTCCACTGCTTCTTTGCTGTCAGACTGCTTGTCCGAATTCCAGTTTTGGATGAGCCACAATTTCCTCCAGCTAAACATTGGGAAGACTAAAGCCATCATCTTCGACACCCACTACATAATTCGTACCCTTGCCACTGACTCCATCCCCTCCCCAGCCACTGTCTCCATCTGAACCAGGCTGTTTGCGACCTTAGTGTGCCATTTTACTCTTAGCTGAGCTTCTGACCCTGTATTCTCTCGATCAGAAAGACTACCTACTTCCAGTTCCAAAATGTTGCCCTTTTCCATTACGACCTGTCCATTTGTCACTGAAACCCTCATCCATGCCTTTCACCTTCAGACTCGGCTATCCAATGCTCTTCAAGCTGGCCTCCCATCCTCCAAACTCTATTGCCCATATCTCATCTTGCACCAAGTCCCACACACCCATCACCTTAATCCTTGCAAACCTACATTGGCCCCATGCTGTCCCAAAGCCTCAAATTTAAAATTCATATCCTCATGTTTGTGGCCTCACCCGTCACTATATCAGTAACCTCCTCCAGTGCTGTAAATGTCCCCCAAACTCTCTGCACCTCTGACTCTATCCTCTTGTGCATCCCACCATTGATGGTCACCTAGGCCCCATGCTCTGGAATTATCTCCCTGAATCCCTCTGCTTGTCCTCTTTTCTCTCCTCCTTGAAGACCCTTCTTAAAATCCACGTTTTTGACCAAGCTTTTGGTCACTTCTAATATCTGCTTCTTTGGCTCGATGTCCACTTCTGTCCTTAACCTTCTGTGAAGTACCTTGGGACGTTTTGCTATGTAACTATATAAATGCAAGTTGTTGTTGTTGATGGTCTTGATGAAGCCTGTGTGGCTTTTCTAGTACCATTCTATTATGAAGTTCAGGTTTTCACAGTGTTTGTACTCTTGTGGTGTTAGACGTGGCTCAGTGCACTCTCACTGCTGAGTCCGAAGGATTGTGGGTTCAAGTCCCACTCCAGAGACTTGAACATGAAATCTAGGCTGACACTTGAGTGCAGTACTGAGGAAGTGCTGCACTGTCAGAGGGTGCCGACTTTCGGATGAGATATTAAACCGAGGTCCTGTCTGCCCTCTCTGTTGGATGTAAGATGCCATGGCACTATTTCGATTAGTGACATCAGTCCCATTGGCCAATATTTATCCCTCAACGAACATCATTAAAACATTATCTGGTCATTATCTCATTGCTGTTGGTGGGACCTTGCTGTGCACCAATTGGCTGCTGCATTTCCTACATTACAACGGACTACACTTCAAAAGTATTTCATTGGCTGTAAAGTACTGTGGGACATCCTGAGGTTGTGAAAGGCGCGATACAAGTGCAAGTATTTTTTTCTTTCGGCCTCTGCTTTTAGCCCTGCGAGTCACTGTCCAGAAGTGAAGAGAGTCACTTTAGCTGTTAGAAACCTCAACATGTTTATAATACACAATGTTGGGAAGAAATGGTTTAACAGGTTGTTCCGTGGAAAAGTAATGATTTTCCATCAGTTGAGGTGTACTTTTGTATTATATTGAGAAATTAGATAGAATTTGTTTTTTTAATTTAACCTACAGTGTGTTGATATTCATATTGGCTTGAAAAAGGGCAGTTTTTTGCAAGGTGCGATTCCGAAGAATGCAACCTCATTAGTGGTGATTTTTTTAAAAATCCGATCAGGGTGCACATATAATAATGATTCTTTAATACTTTTCAAGTAGCATGTATGTTACAAAGTTTGCTAATTCAGCTGTGGTGTGGTTAATAGTTTTAGAAAATAGCTCAATGATTTCAGATAACATAGGAACATAGGAACAGGAGTAGGCCATTCAGCCCCTCGTGCCTGCTCCACCATTTGATAAGATCATTGTAAACAATTTTACAACACCAAGTTATAGTCCAGCAATTTTAATTGCTGGACTATAACTTGGTGTTGTAAAATTGTTTACAATTGTCAACCCCAGTCCATCACCGGCATCTCCACATCATGATAAGATCATGGCTGATCTGTGATCTAACTCCATATACCTGCCTTTGGCCCATATCCCTTAATACCTTTGGTTGCCAAAAAGCTATCTATCTCACATTTAAATTTAGCAATTGAGCTAGTATCAATTGCCGTTTGTGGAAGAGAGTTCCAAACTTCTACAACCCTTTGTGTGTAGAAATGTTTTCTAATCTCACTCCTGAAAGGTCAGGCTCTAATTTTTAGATTGTGCCCCCTACTCCTAAAATCCCCAACCAGCGGAAATAGTTTCTCTCTATCCACCCTATCTGTTCCCCTTAATATCTTATAAACTTCGATCAGACCATCCCTTAACCTTCGAAACTCTAGAGAATACAACCCCAATTTGTGTAATCTCTCCTCGTAACTTAACCCTGGAAGTCCGGGTATCATTCTAGTAAACCTACGCTGCACTCCCTCCAAGGCCAATATGTCCTTCTGAAGGTGCGGTGCCCACAACTGCTCACAGTACTCCAGGTGCGGTCTAACCAGGGTTTTGTATAGCTGCAGCATAACTTCTGCCCCCTTGTACTCTAATCCTCCAGATAAAAAGGCCAACATTCCATTTGCCTTCTTGATTATTTTCTGCACCTGTTCATGACACTTCAATGATCTATGTACCTGAACCCCTAAGTCCCTTTGGACATCCACTGTTTTTAACTTTTTACCATTTAGAAAGTACCCTGTTCTATCCTTTTTTGATCCAAAGTGGATGACCTCACATTTGTCTACATTGAATTCCATTTGCCACAGTTTTGCCCATTCACCTAATCTATCAATATCGTTTTGTAATTTTATGTTTTCATCTACACTGCTTACAATGCCACCAATCTTTGTGTCATCGGCAAACTTAGATATGAGACTTTCTTTGCCTTCATCTAAGTCGTTAATAAATATTGTGAATAATTGAGGCCCCAAGACAGATCCCTGCAGGACTCCACTAGTCACATCCTGCCAATGTGAGTACCTACCCATTATCCCTACTCTCTGTCGCCTTTTGCTCAGCCAACTTCCTAACCAAGTCTGTACTTTTCCCTCGATTCCATGGGCTTCTATCTTAGCTAACAGTCTGTTATGTGGGACCTTATCAAATGCCTTCTGGAAGTCCATATAAATAACATCCATTGACATTTCCCTGTCCACTACTTTAGTCACCTCTTCAAAAAATTCAGTCAGGTTTGTCAGGCATGACCTACCTTTCACAAATCCATGCTGGCTCTCTCTGATTAACTGAAAATTCTCGAGGTGTTCAGTCACCCTATCCTTAATTATAGACTCCAGCATTTTCCCCACAACAGATGTTAGGCTAACTGGTCTATAATTCCCCGGTTTCCCTCTCCTTTCTTAAAAAGCAGAGTGACGTGCAGTTTTCCAATCTAGATGGACAGTTCCTGAATCTAGAGAACTTTGAAAGATTATAGTTAGGGCATCCGCAATGTGCTCACCTACTTCCTTTAAAACCCTGGGATGGAAACCATCTGGTCCTGGGGATTTGTCACTCTTTAGTACTATTATTTTCTTCATTACTGTTGCTTTACTTATGTTAATTTTATCGAGTCCCTGTCCCCGATTCAATATAAGTTTTCTTGGGATTTCCGGCATCCTTTTTCGATTGTAAATACTGATGCAAAGTAATTGTTCAACATGTCCACCATTTCCCTATTGTCAATGACAATATCCCCACTTTCAGTTTTTAAGGGGCCAACACTGCTCCTGACCACCCTCTTTTTCCTAACATAACTATAAAAGTTCTTTGTATTGGTTTTGATATACCTTGCGAGTTTCTTTTCATACTCTCTTTTTGTAGCCGTTACTATCTGTTTTGTGACCCTTTGTTGATCTTTGTATCTTTCCCATTCGCCAGAATCTGTGCCATTTTTTGCCTTTTTGTATGCCCTTTCCTTATGTCTTATACTGTCCCTTACCTCTTTAGTTGTCCATGGCTTTTTTTTTGGCAAATAGAGTTCTTGCCCCTCAGGGGTATAAACCGAATCTGTATCACGTTAAATGTTTCTTTCAACATTTCCCACTGATCATCAGTCGTTTTACCCATTAACAGATTTGCCCAGTTTAGTGTGGACAGTCTCTGTCTCATCCCATTGAAGTCGGCCTTGCCCAAGTCTAGAATCTTAGCAGCTGATTCACTTTTTTCCATCAGAATTTATCAAGTAGACCTTGTTACACAATGTTGCAAGTATATTTTTGGGTGGGGGGACTGCCCCCAAATATTAAAGCGTAGGAGTATGTAACAGAGGTGTTGAACACTGTTAATCATGAGAGAAACCTGAAAGGGACTGATAAAATATAGTTGCATAAGTGAAAGATGAGCACAAAGGCAAGGCATCAGTATTATTGAACAGTAGCAATGCAAGGCATAGGTAAATGATGGAAAATTTTAGTTTTAACACATACTAGCAGATCTCCCATGACATTGTTCATGGTGAGTCAGAGGATGTGGGCCTGGAGTTTCCGCTTTGAACACAATCAGCATTTGGGAGCAAACTGTGCCCAAAAATTGCGCTGGCACAAATTACACTGAATTTCCACTAAAATGTATTAACATAATCATAAACGTAAAATCTGCCATAAGTTAGCGCAATTCGGCAGCTTAACATAGCATAATGTGTTTTTTTTTTGCAATAAAAAAATTCATTGATGTATTTAAGAGGTTTAACTTGGTGCAGTTTTATTAAAACAGCTGAAAATGGGTTTATGACTAAGCATATGCATTTTTAATAAAGGTGTCCAGTCCTCTGCCTGTGAGATACCTGATTTAAAATCACTGAAAATGACTCAAAATAAACTATACTGAAGCATTTACTACATTCATTGGTGTACACTAGTCAGTTTCTTAGTAAATTAATATTTTTTAATATTTAAAAATGTTTAAACAGAGGCTTCTAATGCCTTTGCACCTAAAAAACCTAGTGTAATTTTCAAACGCTCTTCGAACTGCCGCAGGCTGCTCAATTGGCGGAAACACACCATCCTCATTGTTTCGAGAGGGATGGCATGGCCAGTTTTGTGGGCGGGGCTAATTTCAGCAATTTTTTTTAGCCAGTACAAAATATCGCAGAAACTTGATTTATGCTGGGTTCAAATTACACCCAGCGTAATTTGAAATTCCTCTATGTTTTGCGCTAATTGGGCCGGAAGGCGCTGAAAAAGCCAGTGCAATTGAGCAGAATCTCTGGACCGTGCTGTTTTATAACAATGGGGTATTATCAATAAAGTGTGACTGGAATAGTGTTACAGGAAGTAACTGTGATAGTTACTGGAAGTGCACACCATACACATGACTTAATATAGTACTAGCAGATCGCAAGTAATGTTGTTCACAGTGATCGGAGGTCTTATAAAAATGGGTGTTCTGACAAAGTAGTATGATCAGGGGCACGAATAATCTACATTTGAAAACACTGACTTTATTATGTTTGACTTTGGCACACATCAAATTACATGGAAACACTTGCTTACAAACATACAAACAGTGACGGACAGGAAAAGACCCTCTGGTCCATCCAGCCTGTCCCACACAATCGTGATACCTTGTGTATCATAATATATACACTCCCCACCCCACATCATGTGATCTCCTGGGAGAGGCAAAAAACAGATAAAAACCCAGGACAATTTAGGAGAACAAATTCTGGGAAATTCTTCTCCGACCCCTTTGACAATCGAAACTAGCCCACGAGGATCACTCTGGCCTTGATAATTCTATGCATTACATTACCTACCTTTTGTAAGAGGTGATCTCTGCCCCAGCCAGAAACAGATCCAGCTCTTGCTTGAAGGACTTCAGTGAATTGGCGTCCACCGCATGAGCCGGCAGCCTGTTCTAGAGGTCCACTATTCTCTGCAAAAAGAACCGCCTCCTAACATCTAACCTTGATCTGGCCTTGTACAATTTAGGGAGGACCAGGGGTCACAATTTTAACGTATTTATGGGGTAATTATGAATGGCTTCTTGGACCATTGGGAAGGGGTCCGAGGTCTCGCAGTAGTGGGATGGGATCTCAAAACCTATAAGCACTATAAGAGGCGTCCCAGAGTTTTGAGAACACTGGGACGGGGTTACCAGGGACTCACAGAGCTGCAGAGAAGAATTTTGGGAGCAATGGCGCAGATCCTGGGATCTAAAAGCATTGCCAATGGAATTCTCAGAAATCAGGAAGTACTGGGAGGGGGGTCCACGAGCACAGTGGCCTGGGAATGTAATGTAGGGTTTTGTCACCATTGGGAGTGGGTCATGGGATCTGAGAGTGGGCGTGAAGTCCCGGAGAGCATAGCCCTGGGGTCCAGATTGTCTAGGAAGTGGGGTTGGGCAGGATTGGAGGGGTTGCTAGGATCTGGCTTTATTGAAAGGGGGCCCCCTTCCCCACCAGCCTTGTAGAGTGGAGGGCTCAGGAGAATGGAATCTGGACTGCCTTGGACACAACACCCCTGACTCACCTCTCCACTGCTTTCTCCATCACTAAATGGTTCCTGTGTGTCATCTACTTTTCCTTCCTATGAATAGCACTTTACACTTACCTGCATTAAATTTCATCTGATACTGTTCTGCCCACTTCCATATTTTGTCCAATTCATCCTGTCATTTCTGAACTGCCTATGTTGATTTCACTGCCCCTGCCCTCCAGTTTGTTATCATCTGCAAATTTGACCAATTGCATTGAGTTTCTGAATCCAGGTTTAATTTCTGTAAATTAGAAACAGTAATGGTCCCAGCACTGAACCCTGAAGTACCCCGCTCAACTTTCTCACCCCCACCCCTGATCTGACATAACTCCTCTAATGAGAACTTGTTTCCTACCTTTCTGGCAGTTTCTTATCCATTCCCAAGCTTGGGGTTTAATTAATAGCCTCTCATGTGGAGCTTAATCATAACCTTTTTGGAAGTTGAGGTAACCATGCCATAAGAGTTCCCATAGACTAGTTGTGCTGTCACTTCCTCAAAGAAGTCAAGGAGATTGATTAGGCAGGATCTTCCCGTTCTGAATCCTTGCTGATTGTTTGGACAGCTCAGATGGGGTGTTGCTCTATAGTACTGTCAAGATCTCTAATATCACCATTATCTGCTAAATGTTGCACAATTTTGCCATCCAACAAGGAGCACGAGGAAATCAGGCAGCAAACAGGAAGAGGATGAAGAGGAGGAGGAAAGTGACATGGAGAATTACCCCAATAAACTAGTGTCCAAAATTTATAAAAATATGATGGTACAAAACACCAATTTCTCCACTAATTTTGTTCCCATCTGCCCCTCTTACTGTCATTCTCCAGGACCACCTGGTGAAAGGTGGTTGTAGCCTGGGGTAGTAGTGGTAAGACCACAAATGGCGGGAGAGGTCCTAGTAGAGATCTCTTCTCCCTTCCGTTCGGCCCCAGTGCACTTTTATTTGTAGGTCTCAGTCTATCAAGCCTTCTTCCCCATTTAAGATCTCTTGCCGACTCATTTCATTCTCTGGCACTGGCAGGCTCCCTTGTGGTGGTGAGACCCTGACAGGAGCCCACCCTGCATGCCAAATTACCGCCGATAAATGGGTTAGGGCAGAATGGGAGGGTTGGACGAAAATCCTGCCCTGCCACTACTCCACCCCACAGAGGAGCATCCCATCCCAGAAATCTTGATTTTGAATAATTCCGGGATATGGAGACTGTTACAGAATAGATAATGGTAACACACATACAAATTTATTTCTTGTCTGTAAGAGACATCTAGAGGGCACATCTAAGTCAATGTCAGAAATTGTAGATTCATGCTGTCGAATGACTTGGCCCTTGTGCTGCAAGGGGTCATGACCAGCACACTGATATGCCCTAAGAATAAAGTCAGGCGGCTCTAAACATTGCTGATGCTTGATGAAAGGATTATCATGAGAGACTTCAGAAAACCGATCAGTATAAAAGTAGGTGTCTCTAGTTTCAGAAACAATGTGTATTAGGAACAGAACAGTTTTAGTCAATTAAAATTTTAAAATGGAAAAGAATTTCAATGACATCCAAATACACTATACAGCCTGTGGTGCAGTTTTCGTCAACTCTTGTAGGAAAACACAGGGAAAGCACCAGCAAACAGTTAATGGTAATTCTGCCCATGGGGAAACTGCATTGATCTGTTTGTACATCGCTGAAACTCTCTACCACTGAGGACACAAGGCTGGGCGAGGTAGCAGCCTAGCTTTCGACCGTCAATCAGCTTTGATGTTTCTGCAGCTGTTAATTTGCTCAAATACTCTGACACCTCTATCTTCAATGCCCTCATTCTCACACTTTTACTGTCTTCCCATCCCTGTCATTCCCATTGGTACAAACTTGAACATGCTGATGCATAATTGGCTTAGTCATCCATCACCTGCTCTCATTTGACCACATCAAACTCTACTGGCCTTCACTTTCCTTTGCTAAAAGTGCCCACTATTCTAGGATCATCTTGGAGGCAAAGATAACCTCAACCTCTTTTTTTCTAATAATGACTGCCTCCTTAAACCTCTGTCCTCTGCCTCCTTCCCCTTCACCTCTAATAGCAAGTGCAAGGAGCTCATGGATTTATTCATCAGAAAGATAGAGGCCATCCATTCAGGTGCTTCCTCTGCTCCCCACTTCCGCTTGTTCCCTTTAAGCCAAACCCCCAATTCTCCTCCCATGCTAACTCTGAACTCGTTTCTTTCTAATTTCTCTTCCATTTCCCCTGCGTTCTCCAAGCTTACCTTGACGATGAGAACTACCTTGTGCTCTCTCCATCCCATTCCCACTAAACTCTTGGTCCCCATTCTAGCTGACATTGTAAATGGTTCAATACCCCTCCCTTTCAAAACCACTGTTATCAGTCCCTCCACCAAAAACCCACCCTAGATCCTCTGTCCTTGCTAACTGTGGCTTCATCTCCAATCTCCCTTTCCTCTCCAAGGTCCTTGAGTGTGCTGTTGTCTTTCTGCTCCATGCCCATATCTCCCGCAACTCCTTGTTTGAATCCCTTCAACCCAGCTTCCTTCCCTTCCCCAACACTCAAATTACCTTAACAAAAACCACAAACAACATTCTTGGTAACTTTTTTGCATTATCCTTCCTTATTCTTTTCGACCTCTCTACAGACTTGGATACAATGGACCACAACTGAGCTGAGTTTCTTATCCCATATTTTCTCCACCACAAAGATTTCTGCCTCCACCCTTACCTCAGCCCCTTGCTGCTGGAAGCCTTAATCATTCCTTTGCCACCTCCCAGACTAGACTTCGCGAATGCTCTTCTTGCTGGCCTCCCATCCTCCACTCTCCATAAGCTCTAGATTGTCCAAAGCTGCCTGTACCCTGTCCTGTACTAAGTCCCACTTGATCTTGTGACTTTCATTACTGGTGTGTTTTGTACTTTTTTTTCCCTGTGGTTTTTGCCATTTTCACAAAAACCTTTTATTGTCATCCAAGATTTTCCTGCAGTCATTTTCCTTGCTGTTGCTTTGTAATTTGCAGAAAATGCTAAGAATGGGAATCCCTTTGGATGTTCTCATTATGCTGCTTGATTTAGATGTGGAGCCCAATTTCATGATTGGACATCACATGTAGGTACAACACCACCTGCAGAGGTATGTGCACAACTGTGAAAGTGCCCAGAACCATATTTATTGACCCCAGCAATCATATATGGACATGTTTGGAGGGACCTGTCTTTGCCACGTCTGTTTCAATACAGAGCTGTGTCATCTTCTTCAGACTGACTTGTAGAGAATTTCACATGCTTGGACGATTCTTCCCATATTTGTAAAGGTCAAATGCATTAAGCTTCTATGCTACAGAATCTTTCCACTTCACAGCAGGGAAGATCTTCCAATTCTGATGCCCATAAATGCAGATGCCACATTTGCCAGGGGAACATGTTTGGAAAGGAGCTGAAAAGGCACAGACCTTTTTCATGTGGCACATAGCTAGTTCACACCCCACCTTGTACAAGGGCGTTGCAGTACAGTGTGTTACTGATGACACTACTGATTTATAGCACAACCTGGAGCACTTGCATGTTTTTAGTGCAAGCTATTAGTGTGTCCACCTTTTCTGCAATAAAAGAGTGTTGAAAAAAGTGGATGTTTTTCTCCATGCTTTGCTTGCTATGTTCTTTAGAGTGCAGCAGCTCATTAGATACATTTGTGCCAAGACTTCTTTGCCCCTTTATAGTAATAATATACACAGATGTGAGAACACTTACATTAGCTCTCATTTTAATACCCGCCTTATTTACACTCAGGTGCTGAAGATCTGGGTGAATTTATTTGCTCATTGCGCTGCCTCCATTGCACCTCAGCTTTCACAGGATCGTGGCCTTCTTTTCCAAAGACAGCGAGCCTTCTTTGCTGCATCTTCTGCAGATTTTGAGATACCCCAGCCTGTAGGTCTGCTCGTCCGGCTCCCTGCACCTGTTCATCCTGTGCAGGGAACCTAGTACCATGAGGAGGATGGGTCAGCCTTGCAACACCCTCCTCACTCAAAGCATAAATACACACGGGCCAGTCTCACAAAATTGGGATTTGTATACATTACTTCTATAAAAACATTTTTATAGATTTCAAATTAATTTACTTCAGCTCACATTCTCTCTATTCATTTTTCAATTAATTATAAATCTGTCATTTCAATTTCGATATAATTTCTCTGCAATTACATCACATTTCAGATTGATGAGTGAGTGATTGAGGTGAGAGCAAATTAGGAGCTTGTAGATCTATTCTCAGGATTAGACAGGATTGGATTGGATGAATGCTGAGAAGTTTCCCTAACATTTGTATTCCTCAATTTGTAAATTAAATCAGAGGGTTGTGAGGCTATGGAATACATTACCAAAGTTAGTGATTGCAGCAGAGACCATGGGGATGAGTTTGGTCTCTATACCGCCCCTTTTTTCAATGGGAACGGGGTGGTGGCAAGACCAACATCAAAGAAACACTTAACCACTGTCTTCCATCTGAGACCTGCCTGCTTCCATTTTCGATCTAGGCGGACAGCGCTGCTGCTGGAAAGAGGGAGGAGCCTTGTTCAGCAATGCAAATCGGGGTCCTATGTCATGGATAGGACCTCAATGACATTTTCTTTCAGAAACGCGCAGCGCAGGATTGCCCTCAAAATGGACCAGACCTTCCGCTGGAAGAATTCAATAGCTTGCTGCACTCTGGCGGCCGTCTGCCCGATAGTTAAAATCTACCCCTTAGTGCCTGTGGCATTTTACTCTCCGATAAAAGCTTGCCTCCTTCACCTATTAGTACACCTACCCCTACCTTGACTAATGTTTTACAAATGATGTGCCTATGGAAAGCCTTTTTATTGCCCTTTATATATTTAACTAATTTATTCTTGTACTACCTCATAGCCCTTCTAATCCCTTTTTTTAGTTTACATTTGTCCTGATTTTCTTTTTTATTATCAGCCCTGTAAGTGCTAAATGTTTTTTATTCATCTTTACTCTCTCATCCCGGTTGTCCTGCTGGTATGGCCTCCAGGTTCACTCCCTCAAATCCAAAAAGTACAGACTTGAGCATATCTGGTGCACACTCAGTTTAGCCATCACTAGATCTAGCTGGACCACACCAAGTACTACTAGGTCTCACTCTCCTCTGCCAAAACCGCCCACTACACCAGGATCATCCTGGAGAGCAAAGGTAACCCCTGGCTTCTTTTCTCCACTACCAATCATCTTCAATCCCTCTCCCCCACCACTTTCATCCTCACCTCCAACAACAAGTGCAAGGAGCTCATGGACTTCTTTGTCACTAAGATTGCAACCATTGGTTCAGCTGTTCTTGTTGCTTCCCCTTGCTCACCAAGCCAAACGTTCCCACCAGGCTGTCCCCTGCCCTTGCTCTGAACCTGCAGCTTTCTCTAGTTTCACTAAATTGCTGACCATTCCACTTCTCTTCCTGGTGCCCATGCTAGTTGGCATTGTAAATGGTTCCCACTCCTTAGGTACTGTCCCCCTCCCTTTCAAAACTGCTGTCATCGCCCTCTACCTCCAAAAACCCACCCTGTAACTCTCTGTCCTTGCAAATTACCGACCCACCTACAAACTCCCATCCTCTCCATCCTGGTGCTGTTGATTCCTGAGCTGCTGTTTAGAATCATAGAAATTTACGGCACAGAAAGAAGCCATTCGGCCCATCGTGTCTGTGCCAGCCTAAAACGAGCTATCCAGCCTAATCTCACTTTCCAGCGCTTGGGTCTGTAGCCTTGTAGGTTACGGCACTTCAAGTGCATACCCAAGTACTTGTTAAATGCGATGAGGGTTTCTGCCTCTACCACCCTTTCAGGCCTTTGAGTTCCACACCCTCACCACCCAATCTTTCCCGTTACACCAGTGAAGTTCATAATATGAATACCAAAAAGTAGAAACACCTTCTCAAACTAGGGTTTGGACCCTACTTTATAGCAATGCCAAGGCGTAACTTACTAATGTCTTTTTGCTACTGTTGTTAAATACAGAAATTCTACTCCAAAGTAGTACAAAAGTACTGACCAACCTAGTATAATTAATTAATTTTATATAATTTTAATCTCTCACCAGCAGCCTTAAGCAACAGGCTGTTAGTCTAGTTTCAATCTTCAGTCCATGCTGAGTCAGCTGATTTCACCTGAAGCAACAGTAGGATTGCTGTAATTATCCTCAGTGTTCCTGGGTCCAGGTTCAAACTCCTAACTGCTATTCAGTAACCCTCTTGCCAAGAGTGATTTTGTGGGGTCAGGTATGGACAGACTGAAGATTGGCTGTGATGTGTGTAAGAACACTGGGTTTCGGTATCCTAACAAATATATGCCAAGGAACCAAATGACTCCTTAACACCCTTGTGTAATTCTTCATTAATCAACCGTCTGGGGTTTTACTGCCAAGTTTTAGGTCTAGGAGTAAATGATGCCTGAGCTGACTCACCAAACTGCCTTACATTAACCAGTTCGGATAGAATTTGAGCTTATATTGGCAAACCTCAATTAGGACCGACTGAATGAGTCTCTTGCGAAACCAACAAAGAAGTCAAACAACAAATCATGCACTAACAACTATTTATTGGTTACAAAATCATAACTTAAAATTAAATATTGGATATACGAGTACTTAATAGATATGAATAGAGGTAGTTGAAGTTATCTAGCAATTTGAATAGCAACAATTGTCAGAGTTAGTTAACAAAAAGATTCCTTACATATGTACACCCCAGTTCATCACCGGCATCTCCACATCACAACAAAATGAGTAGCAGAGGTTGCGCCTGCAAAACGGCATTAACAGATGCTGAGTACTAATTATATCAGAGTCTGTAATTATTAAAGTTGGTAAGATTATTTTAATGTTAAATGCCGAGATAGCCTCCAAGTTAACAGCTATCTAATAGCTTAGAATCTATGGGGGAAAAGTTGGATACGGGTCTGTTCTGAGCGATGGTCCCCCTGCGCTGAACGGACCATCCGCAGGCAGCACGTGAAATTCGTGCTGCCTGCTACTTACCCTGAAATTTCCATGCAGCAAGCGCAGCCCTCGCTGCTGAGAGGCTTAACGGAGAATGAGGAAGTTGAAAATGGGGCATGGCCAGTGCACGTCATCAGCTGCCTGCACTACTTAAAGGTGCAGGCACATTTCTAATGGTAGATACACAGCCAAGGAGGAGAAGGAAGAATGGCATCATAAGTAGCTGCACCAGCAAGAGAGTGGGCACCAAGATTCTCGGATGATGCTCTGGAGGCCCTGGTGGAAGGGGTGGACCAGAGGAGGGCAGCATTGTACCCGCAGGGTGGCCGGAGACCGTCTATGTGCGGGGCACGCAGGCCAATATGTGTGCAGTCCATGGCACCCTGCATCATGGGGAAGCCAGCAATGCGGACGAACCTCCGTGCTCGCTCTTTCTGATTGTCTCTGTCGAGAGGGAAGGTGATGAACCTGTTTCTCGTGGTACAGTGCGTCTGTGACTTCCCTTATGCAGCAGTGCATTGCATACTGCGAGATGTTGCACATGTTGCCAGCAGAGGCCTGAAATGCTCCTGAGCCATAGAAATTCAGCGCCACGGTGACCTTCACAGCCACAGGCAATGCTGTCCTCGCCCTGCTCTGAGGCTGCAGTTGTGGCCGCACCAGTTGACAGATCTCGGTAATGGCTTCCTTGGTGAACCTCAGGCGTCGGATGCAATCCTCCTCGGTCATGTTGAGGTAAGAGAATTGATCCCTGAAGGCCCTCATTGGGTAGGGCCTCCTGCTCAGTGCCCTGCGCCACCTCCTCCTCCATCTCCTCGCAGTTGACCCTCTAGGCGTGGCCACTCTGCATGCTCCCAGTCATGCTCAATGCCCAACAGGAGCCCTAATAGACCGCCCATGGTTGCCAGGAATGTTGTTCCACCAGGGTTGTAATTTCCCAACCCGTAAGGCAATACCTGCCAAAGCACTCTCAAAAGTAGTGTAGGAACTCTCAATAAGAATAGGGAGCTTCAAAAAATACTTCCTACTCCTCCAGCAGCCAGAAGCAACAATCCAGCAACTAACATGCAACACCTGCATGGCCCTTTAAATAGCACCGGTGGGGGGTCCTTCAGGCACTGTTAGAAACTTTTAGATGGTCGGGGATAAGACTGTGCGTTGAGTTGAGCGTTAAGGTCCAAAATTGTGTGTGTCACTTGAAATCAGTGTTACACACTGATTGCAGCCATTTTCTCCCTACTTTACATGCTTTCAGGGGTACTTCTATACCAAGATGGCATCTGGCGCACATCACACAGGAAAAGTGCGTGCGCATCCAAGACGCCATCTTGGATGTCGGAGGGGCCGTGTAGCGCCGAAACAACGGGCGCTACACGGCCCAATTTAGCGCTCTATGTGAGTGATTAGCAATGTTCCCGAGCTTATGCGACCTTTTCCTTATGAGCAGCATGGCTGAGTCTATCTCCTTCCTTCCCTGGGATACAAGCGTCAGCTTCTGAAGTGTCAAGTCAATGAACCCACTCGGCAGCTGGGTTATCTGTTCCACATAGAACCTCGGTTCTGGCAGAACCAACCTTCTGCTCCAGCAACGATATCTGAGCTAGCTGACTTGCCTCTCACCTTTCTTCATCTCAGACACTTGTACAGTGAAATGACACATTTATCTCTGCCTATAACAGTTTGGTACAGCTTTACAATCTAACTTCTTACTCTGATTGTCTGTGTAAAGGTACCTTGCACTGGTAACGGTACATTTTTACATCTGCTTGGTAAAAGTTCTTGCAGAAGTAGACAAGAGAATAATCTTCTAACTTCAAAGAGAATTTACATCCAACAAGAGATACTAAGGCCCCGATATTAGGAGGGAGACGGGTTGGCAGCGTGGTGTCGACTGGGCGCATGGGTAACGCGCCCAGTGAAATCGGTGTGCTCTGCACGCGATCGCAGCCTAATTGGAGGTACTTACATGTGCTTCCAGGTTTCCTGTTGCAGACCTGCACAGCGGGCGCACTGTGCACCCGCCTCACAGGCTGTCAGCAAGAGGAGCCCTATTTAAAGGGGCAGTCCTCCAATGCTCCTCCTGCAGCAAAGAACCAAATTGGCAGCATGGAGCAGCCCAGAGGCAAGGCTGCTCCAAGGTTTTCAGACTCCTCACTCCAGGTGCTGCTCGATGGGTTCAGGAGGAGGAGGGAAACGATTTTCCCAGCGGACGGGAGGAAGTGGCCTGCCTCTGCCACCAAGAAGGCCTGGCTCGAGGTGGTAGAGGAGGTCACCAGCAGCAGTAACATCTCCCGAACCTGGGTCCAGTGCAGGAAGCGCTTTAATGACCTAACCAGGTTAGCCAAAGTGAGTATACTTATGCATTCTCCCACACTCCGTCTTCCACATCACCTCTGCCACCACACAATTCCTTCTGCACTGCCACCACAACGCTCTCGCATCACTCCTCACATCCACTCAACCATCATCCTCACCTTGCCTGCACTTACTCACCGCCCCAGTTCCCATTCAAACACTACCACGCAACCCAATCCTCATACAATCTCATGGCTATGTCTCACATGCACCCTCCCATGCATCTCCCTCACGGTCACCCCCACCCACACCATGCATGCAGCGGGTCACTATGCAATCATCACTCAATCACGCCTCTCTGTGTTTTGCCTTGATAGGAGAAGAGGTGCCAGAATGCCTGGGAGAGGGCAAGGACTGGAGGGGGCCCGCCCCACCAGGTGGTCCTCACCAACGCAGAGCAGCTGGCACTGGAATTAAGCCGTACGCTGGAATGCCTGTCCATGGCGGACGCTGAGACTGGGAGCGCACAAGCGGCTGGTGACAGAAATCTAACACTCAGCAAATTATAGCAAATGATCTTAACATCACTTGGCATCTGCAGCATC